>NC_133314.1:17530796-17631905 GCF_012295235.1 Primulina huaijiensis | reverse complement strand
GGGCATCAGAGGTTCTTTTTTTTTTTTTTTACTTTTTTTTGAATAAGGCATTACCATCAAATGTAGACCTTATTGACCTGGGTTGAAGTTAAACGAAGCAATCCCTTTTTGCCATGTGTGAACTGAAACAATGTGATCCATGTTTTGTGTCGTCGAGATGGCAGGTGAAGTGTGGGGGATTTAGAAACTGCTATTCACTCTAAATCATTTTTTTTTTATCTTTTCCATCGCTATTCCCCTTTTTTGATTTGGAAATAAGTGAAACTGGAAAGAGAAGTGGTACTGAAATTATTCATGGAAAAGAAAATGAAAAGTTTTATAATGTAAAAACAAGTAGCATACAAGTCTGGAGAGAACAGATAATTGGTACTTAACAAGTAGGTTTTGAAATCATAAAATAACGTCTAGACTCTAGAAGTAGTCAATTCAACTGCCAAGAGAATAGAAATACTTGTAATAATAGTTTGAGAACCAAAACTAAGATTTTGGCATATGATAATTGATACCTTGTAGCCAAAAAGTTCACAGCATGCCCGCCTGAAAACAGAGATTCTGTCTGCAAAAACAGTCTTGTATCTGTGCATCATATATCGCAGATGCCTAAGTTCCGAAAAAAGGGAGTGGTATGTGCGACAGATAACTCTGAGAAAGTATTCAACACTCACCTCTCCTCACGTTTTTCTAGAGTTGCAACTTGCTCTTTTAATTGTTTGATTTTCCCAGCAACATATGAGTCAACAAGTGTACCAGCATCAGCTTCGCAGCACAATTTAACCAACAAAGCCATATCAACAGCCACCAGAAACAACGGAATTAGTTTACTAAGCATATACCACAGTTTTCTTCATTTATGCAATGTTGTTGAGCAGATTGTAGAGTGGTTCTCATATCAAGTTGCAATAGCAAGCTCTGATATATTCATCTTCTTACAAATTAAGTTTGCTTCACTTTTTACTAGAGAGGAAGGTTAGAATAAAAAGCTCCACCATAACACCAGTCTTCATCTATCTATTTTTAAATAACAATTATTTGTAATATAATTTCCTGCACTGAGTTTTCTCAGAGTTAACTTCAGCCAATCTCTCGAAGCTCAATATGTGTTTATGTTACATCACATAAATTATGCGAAGATGGCACCACTAGTAATTTATATTCCTCAGTGTGGCGAAAATAAAAATGGAAAAAATAAATTTCATGTCATGCACTCGTAACTTGGTGGGATGTATATCCCATGGATCACTCTTTTCTTCCTATGAGGCGGAATTTTATATAATGCTTGAAGTGAAATATCATACATCTATAGTGTATTGGATGTCACGCAACAGATCTGATCAGGTAAAGGGTTCACAATCAAGTAACACACATATACCCCCCTTAGCGCACTTTTCAACTTGGTGCAGAGGAACAATAAAAGTAATAAACAACCTGACTGTGCTCTGTTATTACCAATACTATAATGATCCTAACAACAGAAATAAATATGCAAGTTGTTTTAAAAAGAAGAAATATGCAAGGGTTTACAGTCTAAAACTTGATTTTCTTACGTGACTGCTTTTTGAGTTCTTCAACAGCCAGTAACTTCTCCTTGGTCTTCTGCAACTCATTTTGCAGCGCCTCAATTGTCTGTTTTGCCTCACTGTCAACTGTTAGGGTGTTAACCATTCGTAGAACTTTTGTATTAGCAGAAGAAAAATTTCCATGTCCCAGCTGTAGAAGCAATCAGATTCATCATCATAAAGAAGAGCAATAGAAGTACAAGTAGAGAATAAAGAATCCGACCAAAAATAATTTGTGGTTACAGACAAGGAAAAAATAAACGAAAATATCAATCATTATCAGCTGCTATTTATAATTATCCATTTCATGGCAGTTTAGATAAAAGCATCCGTATTATGAAATTTCAATTTCATGATTAGTTATCATTTCCTGGGGAACGTTTCTTAACTTGCTATGGTATAAGACCAGAAGAATAATTTAGCTGAATTGTGGACTCAGCAATTATAAGTTGTCCGCATGATTAAAAATCAAGCCAGTAAACAGTAGAGAATAAAATAGCATGAAGAAGGAATAAATATAAAAAAAATGAGGTTGGCTGTCATTGACGTAAAGAATATATCAACCCTTCCAGGGTAATTAGTGGAACTTACCACACATAGAAAGTTATTCCAGCTTTCTGCTATGCTCTTTTCCAGTGGACATCAGCTCAAATTCTCATTATTACAATCAAATAAAAGAATATCTAATCCTCCCAACAAAAAAATAGTTTATGGCCGTTTAGTTCAAAGATTCAAAATTCTATTTGTTTTTCGCTGGTCAAACTATCAACTTTTTGGACATATGTGAGAACTTTCAATTTAATCACTGTCATGTTAAACTTTAGAAGTATGAGAATAGTAGGCAATGGTGAAGATAGCAAGGATCACAAAAAATTGTTGGACAGAAGTAGATTTTCCTTGAAACGCACTCACACCTTGGACTCCAACAAAGATATCTCTGATCGAAGACGATCATCTTCTCTCTCTAACATCTTCAATCTTCTTGCTTCATTGGTTAACCTCTCATTCAGCAGCTTTATTTCATCATGTTGACGGCTATTAATCTCCTTCAGTTCAATTAAATTTTTTTCTAGTTCGATCGAATAGTTTTCCTTCTTGGAAAGGGACATTTCAAGCTCCTGTCAACATGATAGATTGATTAGAATATAAACTGAGAAAGACAACAGGATGAGTTACAAGCAAAGGAAGCATGGCACTCTATAACCTGAACAATAGTTCCACTGACTGATTCAGCTCCACCTTGAAGATTTGTGTGCTCTTTCAAACCACTGACAACATTTCTCAAGCGGTCTCTTTCCTCTGTAATTGAAGCAAGCTGCAACAGCCAAGCAGATAAATCAATGAGCAGAATTAGTTGGTTTTGTGCGCTAAAAGTACGAAATATTTTTCCAAGATAATCTCAACTTTCTCAACAGTTATCCAGGTCAACATAGAAGAATCACAATTCATTTACAAGCATCTAACAACCAGAACTCATTTAATGTAGTACTAAATACTAACCATGAACTCTAGCCTTTGGATTTCTGCTTTAAAGGACTCTGCCCTCTCTGTTGCCATCGTAGCATCAGTATCAGCTTGTTGTTTATCAAGTATTGAAGTATCAAGAGCCACTTGTATTTGTTTCATCCTTGCGTGGGCCTCACCTTCTCTAATCATGCTATCAACCACCTCCCTGCAATAGCGAATTAAGAAAATAAAAAATTCAGACATGAAAATACACCAGAACAACAACATGAACAATCTGGCCCACCCCAATGAAATCAGACGATAATCGTTAAAGTTCATGAAGCAAAACTAAAGTTAATACAGCAAGAGGCACAGTTATTACATTTCTTTTCTCAAATTCATCTACTTTCAATCAGAGAAATAGAAGTTATATAAATATATAGACATTAAATGATGCAGCAGTTTCGGTAGACATTCTTGATATTCATAATATCAGAAGTACCGGCAGTATATAAAAGTTGAATACATGACAGAAAACAAGGGGGAGCGAGAGACACAGAGAGAGAGGTTTACGTTTAATTATTTAAATAATGTCGTAATTTTTAACTTTTACAGCATCAAAGTAACAACAGAAAAAGGATATATAACTAAGTATAAAAGAAAGGCTGACTAAGCAGTAGCATACTTCTGTAAAGCTGCAAACTTGAGAGGTATATCATCTGCAGATGATACACCAGGTATTTCCTTGATCACTGATTTCCATGTAGACAATTCATCCTCCAACTTCTTCATGCTCGACTGGAGATCAGCTAATTTAAGCAAGTCCATCTCTGTCCTCTCTCTGCGGTTCTTTTCTTCATGCAATTTTTCTTTCAACAACTCAATGTTATCATGAGAAGCTTTTATCTTTCTTGCTTCACGTACTTCAGACTCCTGATGACAGATTGAGCCAAGTTACAACAACGTAATGGATCATGACATTATAATGGATGACTACAGTATGGAAATCTCTGGTCAAGGATAATAAGGTATGCAAGAAATATAGGGTAGGGACTTTTAACTGATTGATTCTCGTTGAAGAAGCACCAAGAAAATGGTAGTCACTGCAATCATCATAAACCCCAAGCACCAAATACTAATGATGCGACTTTATTTATGTGAACTACCAGGTGTATGTAAATTTACAATGATTCCTAAGCTAAAAGTGTGTTTGGTGCCGCAATAATGTAGATGACTACTTATAAACAGGATGCTTCTTCATTACAGAGGATATCTGCTAGTAGCTCACTCCCTAGTTTTTCTTGTTACTGAATGACCACCTCATCTAAATTACAAAAATCTTGAACCACTATAAATGTGAGGCATTTAACATTATAGTCTGTAACATGCCCAATCACACATGGACTACATTATTTTTTTGTCCAATTTCCATCTAAACTCTTTCCATGAATTGATGACCATAAGAAGCAAATACAAAACCTCCAGACCTAACAAGAAACATTCAAAATTTACAATGCACAATACACGGCTTACATAGTTCCTTAGTTCATCTTGCAAATGTTTCACCAGTAAATCAGCATCCTTGGAAGGAGCTTCCAGAGATGTTAAGGTGGATAACTTTTTTTCTACCACCAATTTATCCTGCATGCACTGTTAACAGTGGAAAAGAAATTGATTGCCTATCATAATGCAATTATTACACAGGATTCAATTAAGTACATGAACGTAGAAAAAAGAGATTGATAATTATTGTCGATTACATTGACAATAAGACAGGTACATTTTTATCCTTAACATGGACAAGAATGAACCCGCTTTCATGCTTCATGCATACCTGAAAATAGAGAAACACGAGAATATACTTCACCTCAACACACATTTAGCCACAAAGGTCAAAATTTCATGGTAAGCAAACAATATTTCAGGCTTAAATTCATCTGAACATAGAAAAATATATTACGGCGAGAAATTAAAAAAAATCAAATACATAGGTTGAACGTAGCAAAAAAATTACCTCATCAAGTCGCTTCTTAAATTTTTCCAATTGTTCGTTCACTAGTGCTGACTCTTTTTCAGCATTTTCAGCTCTGCACTGCATTTTCTCAAGCTGAAACACAAATAAAGAAATTTAAATACTAAGTGACCATGCATAGCGTTATCCCTGTAAACAAAGTTGAAGTACCAACCTCAGCTCTTATTCTAGAAATGGAAAACTTCGATTCATTGCTCAGTTGTACAATCTCATTTTGAAGACGTCTTTTCTCCTTGTCGACGCTTCCAGCTAAAGTACTAAGCTTTCCATCTAAAATGCTTGCTTTTTCATCAGCTTTGGATGCAGACAACTCAGCTTTTTTGCGAAGACCCGTCTCATTTCGGAACTTTACCTACAAAACCAAATACAACAGAACAGGTGCAAACAGGAAAATAAGAAGAACCAGATGGTAAGGAAATGGTGTTTAAAAACTATTTAAATGAAATCAACACAGTAGTAAAAAAGTTGAAAGAAAAGCTGAAACACAGACAACAAATAATAAGGTTAGAGAATTCACATATGTAAGATCACACAAATATAATTTATGAGAGGCTCATAGGGAAGGGTAGAAATTGAAGTAAAAAGTCATCATACTACAATTGGACATAGACGACTATTAATGACTACAACATGAATCTCAAAAACTTAACAGCTCATAGGTTCTATAATGCAGTAGTCCACTGGGGGAAAGGGAGTGTTTACTACAGCGGTTCAAAGCAGTCAAAATGCAGCGATCATAGAGTTCCAGAATAGTTGAGGGTACAATAAAGCAATAGCACTTTAGAAATAGTTCTCATCCAAATTATTGAAAATATATACAAATCTGAAGCATGCCAATCTATGTTCATGCTTCAAGAGAACCCAACAGATAGAGCTGTCAGACGGGCTGCCTGCCGGCCTCGGCCCGTGGCCTGCCCCGCCAACTAGGCAGGTTGGAAAAACCTAAATTCAATCCAACCCCCAACGGATTACGGGTTAGGCAAGCCAACCCCACCAAAAAAAATTAGTAAAAAATAAAAAAAATTGGAAATTTTTTTAAAAAAAACACACATAATCAATTATAAATAATATACTAATTTCAAAATTCATCATCCATATATAAATCATAATAAATAATACAATTCTTTCAAAATTAACAAGGTTCTAAAAGTCGCTAAACGTTGGTCTAGCAGTAGGCACTAGTCGTGTGCTAGACCAATGTCTAGCACCTAGGCGGGGACATGACACAAGTAATAAATCTGTTATTGAAGATAAAAAAATAAAAAATATGTTTAATATATTAGTTATTGGGGATTAGGCCAATTTAAAAATTAATGGGTTTGTCCATTAATTGGCCCAAAATTTAAAAAAAATTGATATGTTTCATTTTTCTCTTATCCTAGCCACCATTGATTACTGTCATTTTCATTCATTTCTTCTCCTTCCTTTCTCCCATTTTCATTGTTCATCATGCCTATAATCTCATCAGCTATAGAAATTCTGAAA
This sequence comes from Primulina huaijiensis, assembly GCF_012295235.1. NCBI lineage: Eukaryota > Viridiplantae > Streptophyta > Magnoliopsida > Lamiales > Gesneriaceae > Primulina > Primulina huaijiensis. The sequence goes on along the minus strand of NC_133314.1, from coordinate 17,625,386 downwards.
GACCGCCGTCGTCGAAATCTTCGTTGTTCTCAGTCAATTTGACTGACGCAGACGGAGTCCCACCACCCCAAGGCCGACCAGCACCTTTTCAGTGCGCCGCCCTAGACGGCCGCCTAGGGTACAATATAGAATACTGAAAATTAATCAATTATACATAAACTATTATAATTATAAATAATATAAATATTTCAAAACTTATCAACCATATATAAATCGTTTCATATAATATAAATCTTTCAAAACTTGTCAACAACACATAAAATATAAGAAATTATAATTATAATATAATTTATTAAAAAAATATTTGACGGACCGCCGAAATCACAACCCAACCCGCCCTTTTTAGTGACGGGGCGCAATGGGTCAAATCCAAATTGATGGCTCTAACAATAGAACCTCAAATTTAATTCATATGGACACATGCGAGTTCAGTTGGATTGAAAAGGTTAACGAAAATGCAGGCAATTAAAGTTGGGAACTGTCCATTCTTACATGACAATTTGAGAACTGGTCTTGAAATGATTCGATTAGGTTTTGATGTTGTGGATACCCAAAATACATCATTATTTCCCCAGTCCAATAATATATCTTTTGTCTTGATTCTGACCTAAATACGTATCACGTAATGTTCAAGTAAAGTAATATAAAAAAACTATATGAATATTCCATATCAAAGAAAGACCCTTGAGAAATAAATTTTGGGGAAAATGCACATTAGATTCAGATGTCAGATGGTGCATCAAAAATAAGTACAACATTCAAGTTCAAGTCAGATGATTACAATTTGTTTTCTCCAATTGGTAGTCGGACCTTTAAAGGAGGATCATCTGTGGCTGGTGGTACTGGAGTTAATGACATGCATTGGAATAGAGGATTTCATCCATTGAGTGTTAAAAAACTCATAAGGACACTTAAGAGCGCCCCTAATCAGTTGGTTCACCATTGTCATATTAGAACTAATCTCAGATAGAAAATGAACAGATCTATTTTCAAGCAAACCATTAGGATATTAGATGTGGCTCATGCCGATGTAGACATTATATAGAAATTATGTATGTACTTGTTGATACCCCCGTATTTCCTTCCAAAATGTGGTTTAAGTATTTCAGGATACTCAAAGCATAAGTAGGTAAGAAGTTCTAACTATAAAGAGACCAAATCGAAAATTATTATTTGCTGAGAGATTATTGCAAGCACCAAGTCTGAGATGTATGCATACTTGCCACTGGGACAGAGTAAAACAGAATAAAATGATAGTGAGGTGCACCAATTGATCAGGCTAATCCAGATATCACCACACTCAATCCAATAGCTAGCAGACAACATATTAGTATTGTAGGAGAAAAGGTGGCAATTTCAAAATTCAAGGCAATGCAAGGTTTCAACAAACATACTACTATGCAATCGTCACAGTGATTTTACTGCTTCATGTGCAAACAAATGAAATTTAGTCTCTGAAAAACAAACCAAGAAAACAGTAAAATCTTACTATGTCCTCACTTTCTCTCAGCCATCACAGAAAGTGAGAGTCAAATAAAGACAACTATAAACTGCTCAACCTACATTGACCCACAAAATGTGAGCTTAGGGGTCCACTGGCACAGCCATATAACTAACTTGAAAATCGCAAGAACTGGCAGGGCCAAAAAACTGGCAAAACCATGTAATGCACACACTAGGTTATCTCAGACACAAACTCATAAGAATGAACTGATCGTGAGCAATATCTCAATGTTACACGGCCTAGGGATTTCATCCTCAAAAGCTTAAAATGTAATTTCCATGTTAAATCAACAAATTACCATTCGGTGGGCCAATTTGGGAGACCAAAAACAGCTCATTTATGTTTTATAATTCTCCAAAACAAGAACAGGTATATGGTTCTATTTGAAAGCACCTATTTCTGGAGAAACAATAAATAGAAACAAGGTCCCCCTGTTTCAGTTTTGTTTTCTTAATTTTTAATTTTAATTTTAATTTTTTACTAACTAGAACCTCGTTTTTACCCTTTCCCCTTAGGCCTTGGTCAATATTTCACCCAATTCACCCTACTTCATCTATTCCACATTCACTTCTCATTATATCTGTAATATATCATCTAAATGTAATTAATAAATCAGAGGTGTTCACGGGCATTTTATAAATTTATATTTGTGTGTTTTATAATTAAACTTTATATTTCTAGATAAATATGTTTCCAATTATACTTTTACACTTCTAAAAACATTTTTATTAATACAAATTTAACCATTTTACTCAAATGTATTATAGATCATATTTACTTATTTTAAAAATAACATACATAAAAAAAATAGACCACTACTCAGTACTGTAAGTTTCAATAATTTCAGTGACAAAAAACGGTCAGAGAATTCCTCCCAAATATAGACTTGTTGAGAGTTTCTAAAATACAATTTTCGATCCAAAAAAGACAACACTTCTTCGTTGTTTTTAAAAAAACTGTTAGCGCAATAACCAGAAGCGTGTTTCATTTCTCCTTCATTGGCACATGAGGCCCCTATTGCTACCATCCATAATTACGAAATCATCTCTAGTCTCTACACATGCTAGACTAATGAAAAAAACAAGACACAAAAACACAGAGTACTGAAACAACTCATGAAATCAAATGATCCTTCAGTTTGCCTGATGTCACAGCTCAAAAATCCAATGGCACAAAAAATACAGCATTAGACTTAAAATCACAATAAATTGCCGCACCTCAAGTTCACTAAAGGATTGTAATTGTTTTTTGAGCTGTTCTTGAGAAAAATCAACCTCCTTTCTCAGATGCTCTTGCAACATCAGCTCACGTCCTTTAGCTGCAGCCAGTTCTTGCTCCATATTACATAGTTGATCTCGTAACTTCTTTCTCTCAGCTTCTACAATAATAATTCAAACTAAAATTAAATTAAACATCACTACCTTTATTCACAATATCATTTTAGGCATTTCATCAAAAAAATTCAAAAATAGGGCATGGGCATATTGATGCTTGAAATAGATCATGAACATATATACTGGAGTGCGTGATGAAAAATAAAGAAGTAAATAGATCAAGTACGTCTAAATAAACTAGCTAGAATTGTCTTTACTGGTAAAAAAAAAAAATTGTTTTCCTCTGAACCGTGAAATCGTGGGTGATGACATTGAATGAGTTTTTCAGTTATATGAATAAGTAACTTATCTCCATAAGAACTTTAACTATACAGAGTTCACTCATTCCAATTCATGGAAATATTTAAACACGGGGAAAACTTAGAGATTGAAAATAAAAAAATTTAAACCAGGCACTTCAATTGTTCAACATAATCAGTTAAGAAGCTGGCAAAAGACATCAATTTAAAACCAGTAAAAAAACTGATTGAAGAGTGGTGGTGAGAAAGCACTCAAAGCATCAGAGAAGCAAAGATCAAAATTTACAGATGCTATATTCTTCCTGTTCCAAGAGAATGAGAACCAGAGACCCCAAATAAGTAATCACCATAAATAGAAGTTGGCTGGATAAAAAAATCTATTTTCAATAGTTGATTGTGTGCATGCGATACAGTTTAGATATTATAAGTTTGTTAGTTATGTTATTCATTAACAAAAGTATAAACAATATGTATAGGTATACAAACTATATTATATTACATGAGGGAGCCTAGTGCTAGAATAACTAATTTTGGGGTCATAGTTTAATTTTTCCTTTCTAAACAACCATTGTGATGTCTGTTAGTTTTCCACTCTAGAATTTAAGGTTAGTACGAATCCCATTATCAATACCAATATAACTACCGGATCCTTAATAAACATAGCTGTTCAAGCCGCACCAAAAACTTAATAATTTCTAATCACTACATTCTCAATTATCAAAAGCAACGGGGACTAATATTTCTCTGAAGAGGAACAACTTTTTAATGATACAAGTCCATAAATGACCGACTGGAGGCATAAAGCTGAGACAATAGTGGAAAGTGACGAGTACAGAGATAATGGAGAAAAAGAAAAAGGACAAGGAACTTAAAACATGTTATCGTTGTTTTGCTCTCCATGTGCGCATGTTATCATGGATCTTATAGAGGTGCAGAAATATATAATCCCAATCTCACCAGTTTTTCTGAAACCATCATTCAATACTTCGAATTTAGTTTGGTAATCACGTGCTTGTTTTTCTGCACTGCTCAAGGCATCAAAAAATTCTGATTTAACCTACAAGAACAAATTGCTACAGCCATGAAATTGTCAATCAAAGTTCCTCAAGCAAATTCATTAAAAGAAAAGGAAGAGTGGCCCCCAAAAATGTGCATAAGAAATCGAGCCAGTCATTCATGTCCACAGTACCAACCCCAGATTGGTGTAATAAGTCAATTACCCGCAGAAACAAACCAACGGAGAAAAAAAAACTAGCGCGGGAGCCAACAGATATTAAATTCATATATACACAATATAAAATATTACCAACATATCAGATAGAGATGACTCTGCATAAAAAGGAGAGCAATTGAATCGGAAAAAGAACTGAGCTTATACCATCTGACGGCATTGGTAAGTACAGAGCATTTGATCGGATGTAATGGGGATTGAGTGGTCGTGAGAATGTTCCGGCTCCAGCAGATCCTCGAAAATCACCAGCTGCCTGTTGGAAGTAGGGCTCATATCAGCACGGTCTTCCGGCAGCAGCGCTTCCGCCCTCCGCTTCCGCGGCGGTGGAGTTCTGAGAATCATCTTATGTATTTCAAGGAATTTCGACAACACCTGGAATGATTACAAAACTAGGGTTGTAATCTTTGTGAGATTGATTTGATTAAGGATGAATTTGAAAAGAGAGGCGCCAACCAAAGTACATAAGCTAGCTTTTTGTGTGCGCGCCTCCAAGTTGAGGGAGCCTTGCTCATACGAATTAATAATGTCCGAATATATTTTTAATAAATTTTTTTAATTGACAGACATCAAACTTGAGCTCAATTCCAAATATTTACTAAATAAAATTTTGAAATTAAGTTGGAAAAGCACAATCGAACTTGAACAAAGATAGTTTATTTTTTATTTCGAATTTAGCTCGATATATAATTTTGAAAAATAATCATTATGGATCGTCTCGATCTATATCAATAATAATAAGTAATAATTTTGATATAAAAAATAAAAAAATCATAGATAGATTCGGATAATGACCAATGAAACAACTTCATAATAGTTTTTATATATTCCGAATTCATCTATACTACTTATCATAGTTGATTGTGTGCATGTGATACAATTTAGACATTATACTTTTGTTAGTTATGTTATTTATTGACAAAAGTATAAACAATATGTATATAAGTGAGAGGCATAAAATAACTAATTTTGAGATCATCATTTAATTTTTTATAAACAAAAAATACATATTTTAATCTTCATTTAATAAAAAATATATAATAAAAACATATTTTAGTAAAATTTTATTTATATGTGATTATCATATCTCAATAAAATATTCATTTATATTTATATATACTTTTAAAATTTCAATTATCGTATCATAAAAAAATATATATTATAAAATACTTTAGTTTTTATATTTCGATATGATCTTTATAAATTTAACAAAAAACCTTATTTAATTCATATCCACATCGCGTGCTAAAGAACGTCAATTATTAATAATAAAATGCGACCTACACATTTTTTACTATTAAAATATGTAAAATTTCATTGAAATTAGGACTTGCAACATTAACCACCTCATGATTTAGTGATTTTTGATATTTAAAGATATCAAATATTTAAATACATTATTAATTTAGGCAAAGATTTAAGACAATTCAACATTCTGCAACCCAATTTGCCAACGAATTGATCATTCATGGGATTGTAACAGATTAAAAAAAAAACAAAAAACAAAGTTCATAGTGATATATTCAGTAATGAGTATGATGTACATTGAATCTTTGGATGAATGTGAAAGTTGAGAATATATTGATTTCACAAGTAAAGCCTGGGAACTTGCAGGTCAATCCCTTCTCACTCACATAAAGAATCAAAAGCCAAGCAGTTACTATGGCTACTTGTGAGGAATAAGTTGAGGGTAGAGTCCCAGAACATGCTCAGGCATTAAGTCGTGCCTCGTCAAAATCCCAACGATCGGAGGCCGCTGCAAATATAGATATGTTAAAGAAGTTAGAGAAGAAAAATCATTAAAAGTTTGTGTCACTTACCCCTGGTTTCTTTGGGACAACACACAGGTGTCTGAGGCCGAGTTCTCGAAAGAGAACAGCAGCTTTGGCTAGAGACATGGTCTCCACTACTGTGTATGGAGATGTATTAGTGATTGGATGGAGATCAACATACATCTCCATTTCCTCTTCACTGAGTTCTAAATCCTCAACTTTAAGCCCTTTTCCTGATCCAGCCTTGGCAAAATCAAACGCGCGAAAAGTTCTAAGGATTTCTGAACCGGACAAGATCTTGCTCTTAGTGAATTTCTTTCTTTTGAGTAGAACAAGTAGATGGGACCTCAAAACCAGTCCACATAGTTCTGGTGCATCGCAGAATGGGGGGCCGTCGATCACAGGAAAGGCATTGTGCCCAGTCATTTCTAGAGCATGGTGAATATTACCGACCTTTTCAACACCAGAAAATGCTATCAATGGACCAGAACAAACATCACCAGCAACTAAATGTCTCATGTATGGTTCAGCATGAGCTTCCATATAAGGTAAACCTTTCAATTTCAAGATTTGGTCGTACACACCCTTATTGAAACTATCAGCCACAGTTTTTGAAATGAGAAGAACAAGCATCACTAACGGTAGCATTAATAGATCATTGGTGAGCTCCAAGAGTATCACACAAATAGACACTGTCATTCTCATTGTGCCACCAAGGAAAGAAGCAGCTCCAAGTATCGCGAAGAGCCCAACATCAAGATTTGACACTGATCCCAAGAGTCTTCCTACGAGACGGCCATAGGAGGCACCAGCAAGGATGACAGGAATAAAGAGCCCAGAAGGGATAGCAATACCGTAAGTAGCAATCCCAAGGCAGTATGTACCAATAAAGAATATAAACAGTGAGGATATCTGAAATTCCTTCTTGCTTCTAGAACTAAACAGGTTGCGGATGGCATCATCGTTGGTGTTAAAGAAAAGGGAAGTAAGATCATTGTAGTATCCGGGCTGACATTGGAAGCTTTTGTAGTTGCCAGAACGGCTTATCGTGGGGCACTCTTCTTGCAAGCCGCTAGGGCATGGGGTGCACGGAACAATCCAAGGAAGGCCAAAGGCACAACAAGAGGTTAAAAGGGAAATAGACATGACAAGTAGGATCTTGAATGTAGGGCCTTTCCTGCATGTAATTGTTGAATAAGGTAGAAGATTGATAAATATCCAGTGAAGGTATAAATCAATTATTCAAAAATAAATGCAGTAATACACAAAATGATAACAGATGATCTATAGAACATGGTATCAAATCGTAACGACAACAGATAAAACAAACACAAGTCAGCATGGGTGTATTAAATTTCAAGTTTATGCATAATTTCCCTTTCGGTAAACCTTGAGCATAATTCATTCACCAATCTAAGACAGGAAATGGTTGTTATTAGGTAGATCTTTTTTGTTATCAAAATAAATAGATTTTCTTGCTTATCAGTATATTAGTGCTAAGAGAAGAGAGGTAAACTTGCATACTCGTTGATGAAGCTATAAGTCCTCAAGACCTTGTCCACAAGATAATTGTAAACGCTGCCAAAAATGCCTCCAAGAACCCCAATGAATATAACCGCAAGAAGATCTGGGGTGTTATAAGCAGGGATCTCGGAATTTACATCAAACATAATTAAACCTCCTTGTCCAAACAGTCCACATTTACCACTGCGACAAAATTGTGTGAGAGATCTCAGCACCACCGCAACAACGGCAGTTGTGAAGAAGGTCCTCCAAAGAAGAGTACTCCGCCACCTAAAACCATAAAATATGAGTTCATAACATGGTAGAATCAAAGAAATTTGAGCAAAAACCTGTTTATGTAAATTTAGCTTAAGAAAACAATCAATTTCTTCAAAACATCATTGATGTCACTATTCAGAGAGGCAATACAATTGAGTGCTCCTTTAGATCATTCTCAAAACAAAGACATACCCCATGACAAAAATGGTTCGCAGCAACATTTTCTAACAGCAGCTGCTTTAAAGGTTCGCTCTGCCAAAGCAGCTGCTGCTATTTCTTGTATTTACTTGTTTTAGAATAAAGATTTTTTCTTGAGCAATATCTTATTCACATGTACTGAGTAAAGAGGCTCAGATGAGTAGCAAATATGCAGTAACCACATCAGGTTCGCAAGGAGGGCCACAAAAAAGTGAAATATTATTTCATTTGTTTTTGTTAAATTCCATTGTATCATGACCCAAACTTCAAGGTTTTAGATTCAATTGTTTTATTGTTATGATTTATTTTTTTAGCAGGGGGAAAAATGGAAGCAACCAGTATAGAAAATAACCTTGATCATACATTTCCGTAATACAAAAATGTCATTCTCTTTATCGATAGAGTATATATATTCAGCATATTTCAAAGCCATAATTGAAAGAATAAGACTTGCATGAAGAGTCAGGGAGAGGATGGATACCACGATGCTGCTTCTTCAAGAGCAAAAAGAACACCTCCAACTGGGGCACGGAAAGCAGCAGCCACACCAGCAGCTGCCCCACAAGTAATCAAATCCCTTCGATCTCGATCATTTTTGAAGTATCTGAGCCATTTCAAAGTCAGATGATATTTGCGAGACCCTCCCTGTCCAAGAAAGTTTGCTATGCATGCACCAGTATGAACCATTGGTCCTTCCTTACCAACAACAAATCCAGCGGAAACTCCAAGAATAGAACCAAAAATCTACAAAAAGTTCGAATTCATCTTGCTTTATTAATGAAAAATCTGAGCCTTATAAGGGAGGCAAGGCAAGCAAGTTAAAACAAGAACATGCAAATCAAAATTCAGTTCTATTTGTGTATTTATCCAAAAGCTTTGCTTCAAACCTATGCAGCACAAATAATATCAGCATGGCAAAATTTCTGTCTTTGATATTTTGTAGGTTTGACCAGCCTAAGTCTCGAACACGGCGGGGATACGTTTTGACGAAATTGTAAATAGTTAAAAGTTTTAGGGGTTAAATTACAAAAATGGAATCGAACTTGCCTGCTTTGACCTAACCAGCCTCGCGACCAGTGGCGGAGTCAAAAATATGGCTCTGCCCGGGCTAGAATTTTAAACTCTAAAATCTTTTAATATTTTAAATTAATCTACCCGAGCTAATATCATGNGGGGGGGGGGGGGGGGGGAGGAAATTTAATGTCAACCTTTCCACATATATTTAATTGGATCCGGGTTTTAAAAGTGAAAAATGAAGCAAAATTTATGAAAACTTTTAACATTTTGTTAGTCCGAGTCATATCTTCGATTCTCACAAGGGCACTTTTGGAAAGAGCTTGGTCATTTTGGGAGATGAAAAGATACCTCTAATAGCAAGGAAACGTGAACATTCATTTGGCCAGGGGTAGCATGATGAAGTATGAGCCTCACAATTGTGAAAGAATTCAATGTTATTTAATCGTACTATACTATTTTAATCGATCAAAACAAGCAAATTTAGTTGGTTCAACTTTTTTCAACTAGCATTATGTAGTCATTTTTCGACACTGAATTTTCAATATACAGATTTGACTGATGTTTGTTGACCTCTGACCTATTATATTGTCTTCATTCACGGCTATACGTAAAAAGCACATCAAATCTATGAAGCAAAACTAAACAATGATTACATAAGTCAAACAATTTTTGATGTCACAAAATGAATAATTAGCTGCTTCGAAATGGAATTGAAAAGCATTGCACCTGGGAGGGAGAAACAGTAAAGCATATGGAAATGTTTTCCTTCAGTTAGATTCATTGCAAATAAATGCCAAATAAGAGCCTAAAATAACATGATTGGAGTAATAACACAACAGGAGCATGGGAATTAAAGCCGTTTTGTCACTTATATACTGCCAACTGCTCACCGACTTCATATATCTTTGCCCTTTTGCCATCTACAGTGTAAAATGCTTTGTCCCACGAAACACACCCTCAATTTTGACTTTGAATTCCCAACTTCAATTAAGGAGCTAAAAATTGCAGGGTTTCTCTTAAAGGGGCATCAGAGGTTCTTTTTTTTTTTTTTTACTTTTTTTTGAATAAGGCATTACCATCAAATGTAGACCTTATTGACCTGGGTTGAAGTTAAACGAAGCAATCCCTTTTTGCCATGTGTGAACTGAAACAATGTGATCCATGTTTTGTGTCGTCGAGATGGCAGGTGAAGTGTGGGGGATTTAGAAACTGCTATTCACTCTAAATCATTTTTTTTTTATCTTTTCCATCGCTATTCCCCTTTTTTGATTTGGAAATAAGTGAAACTGGAAAGAGAAGTGGTACTGAAATTATTCATGGAAAAGAAAATGAAAAGTTTTATAATGTAAAAACAAGTAGCATACAAGTCTGGAGAGAACAGATAATTGGTACTTAACAAGTAGGTTTTGAAATCATAAAATAACGTCTAGACTCTAGAAGTAGTCAATTCAACTGCCAAGAGAATAGAAATACTTGTAATAATAGTTTGAGAACCAAAACTAAGATTTTGGCATATGATAATTGATACCTTGTAGCCAAAAAGTTCACAGCATGCCCGCCTGAAAACAGAGATTCTGTCTGCAAAAACAGTCTTGTATCTGTGCATCATATATCGCAGATGCCTAAGTTCCGAAAAAAGGGAGTGGTATGTGCGACAGATAACTCTGAGAAAGTATTCAACACTCACCTCTCCTCACGTTTTTCTAGAGTTGCAACTTGCTCTTTTAATTGTTTGATTTTCCCAGCAACATATGAGTCAACAAGTGTACCAGCATCAGCTTCGCAGCACAATTTAACCAACAAAGCCATATCAACAGCCACCAGAAACAACGGAATTAGTTTACTAAGCATATACCACAGTTTTCTTCATTTATGCAATGTTGTTGAGCAGATTGTAGAGTGGTTCTCATATCAAGTTGCAATAGCAAGCTCTGATATATTCATCTTCTTACAAATTAAGTTTGCTTCACTTTTTACTAGAGAGGAAGGTTAGAATAAAAAGCTCCACCATAACACCAGTCTTCATCTATCTATTTTTAAATAACAATTATTTGTAATATAATTTCCTGCACTGAGTTTTCTCAGAGTTAACTTCAGCCAATCTCTCGAAGCTCAATATGTGTTTATGTTACATCACATAAATTATGCGAAGATGGCACCACTAGTAATTTATATTCCTCAGTGTGGCGAAAATAAAAATGGAAAAAATAAATTTCATGTCATGCACTCGTAACTTGGTGGGATGTATATCCCATGGATCACTCTTTTCTTCCTATGAGGCGGAATTTTATATAATGCTTGAAGTGAAATATCATACATCTATAGTGTATTGGATGTCACGCAACAGATCTGATCAGGTAAAGGGTTCACAATCAAGTAACACACATATACCCCCCTTAGCGCACTTTTCAACTTGGTGCAGAGGAACAATAAAAGTAATAAACAACCTGACTGTGCTCTGTTATTACCAATACTATAATGATCCTAACAACAGAAATAAATATGCAAGTTGTTTTAAAAAGAAGAAATATGCAAGGGTTTACAGTCTAAAACTTGATTTTCTTACGTGACTGCTTTTTGAGTTCTTCAACAGCCAGTAACTTCTCCTTGGTCTTCTGCAACTCATTTTGCAGCGCCTCAATTGTCTGTTTTGCCTCACTGTCAACTGTTAGGGTGTTAACCATTCGTAGAACTTTTGTATTAGCAGAAGAAAAATTTCCATGTCCCAGCTGTAGAAGCAATCAGATTCATCATCATAAAGAAGAGCAATAGAAGTACAAGTAGAGAATAAAGAATCCGACCAAAAATAATTTGTGGTTACAGACAAGGAAAAAATAAACGAAAATATCAATCATTATCAGCTGCTATTTATAATTATCCATTTCATGGCAGTTTAGATAAAAGCATCCGTATTATGAAATTTCAATTTCATGATTAGTTATCATTTCCTGGGGAACGTTTCTTAACTTGCTATGGTATAAGACCAGAAGAATAATTTAGCTGAATTGTGGACTCAGCAATTATAAGTTGTCCGCATGATTAAAAATCAAGCCAGTAAACAGTAGAGAATAAAATAGCATGAAGAAGGAATAAATATAAAAAAAATGAGGTTGGCTGTCATTGACGTAAAGAATATATCAACCCTTCCAGGGTAATTAGTGGAACTTACCACACATAGAAAGTTATTCCAGCTTTCTGCTATGCTCTTTTCCAGTGGACATCAGCTCAAATTCTCATTATTACAATCAAATAAAAGAATATCTAATCCTCCCAACAAAAAAATAGTTTATGGCCGTTTAGTTCAAAGATTCAAAATTCTATTTGTTTTTCGCTGGTCAAACTATCAACTTTTTGGACATATGTGAGAACTTTCAATTTAATCACTGTCATGTTAAACTTTAGAAGTATGAGAATAGTAGGCAATGGTGAAGATAGCAAGGATCACAAAAAATTGTTGGACAGAAGTAGATTTTCCTTGAAACGCACTCACACCTTGGACTCCAACAAAGATATCTCTGATCGAAGACGATCATCTTCTCTCTCTAACATCTTCAATCTTCTTGCTTCATTGGTTAACCTCTCATTCAGCAGCTTTATTTCATCATGTTGACGGCTATTAATCTCCTTCAGTTCAATTAAATTTTTTTCTAGTTCGATCGAATAGTTTTCCTTCTTGGAAAGGGACATTTCAAGCTCCTGTCAACATGATAGATTGATTAGAATATAAACTGAGAAAGACAACAGGATGAGTTACAAGCAAAGGAAGCATGGCACTCTATAACCTGAACAATAGTTCCACTGACTGATTCAGCTCCACCTTGAAGATTTGTGTGCTCTTTCAAACCACTGACAACATTTCTCAAGCGGTCTCTTTCCTCTGTAATTGAAGCAAGCTGCAACAGCCAAGCAGATAAATCAATGAGCAGAATTAGTTGGTTTTGTGCGCTAAAAGTACGAAATATTTTTCCAAGATAATCTCAACTTTCTCAACAGTTATCCAGGTCAACATAGAAGAATCACAATTCATTTACAAGCATCTAACAACCAGAACTCATTTAATGTAGTACTAAATACTAACCATGAACTCTAGCCTTTGGATTTCTGCTTTAAAGGACTCTGCCCTCTCTGTTGCCATCGTAGCATCAGTATCAGCTTGTTGTTTATCAAGTATTGAAGTATCAAGAGCCACTTGTATTTGTTTCATCCTTGCGTGGGCCTCACCTTCTCTAATCATGCTATCAACCACCTCCCTGCAATAGCGAATTAAGAAAATAAAAAATTCAGACATGAAAATACACCAGAACAACAACATGAACAATCTGGCCCACCCCAATGAAATCAGACGATAATCGTTAAAGTTCATGAAGCAAAACTAAAGTTAATACAGCAAGAGGCACAGTTATTACATTTCTTTTCTCAAATTCATCTACTTTCAATCAGAGAAATAGAAGTTATATAAATATATAGACATTAAATGATGCAGCAGTTTCGGTAGACATTCTTGATATTCATAATATCAGAAGTACCGGCAGTATATAAAAGTTGAATACATGACAGAAAACAAGGGGGAGCGAGAGACACAGAGAGAGAGGTTTACGTTTAATTATTTAAATAATGTCGTAATTTTTAACTTTTACAGCATCAAAGTAACAACAGAAAAAGGATATATAACTAAGTATAAAAGAAAGGCTGACTAAGCAGTAGCATACTTCTGTAAAGCTGCAAACTTGAGAGGTATATCATCTGCAGATGATACACCAGGTATTTCCTTGATCACTGATTTCCATGTAGACAATTCATCCTCCAACTTCTTCATGCTCGACTGGAGATCAGCTAATTTAAGCAAGTCCATCTCTGTCCTCTCTCTGCGGTTCTTTTCTTCATGCAATTTTTCTTTCAACAACTCAATGTTATCATGAGAAGCTTTTATCTTTCTTGCTTCACGTACTTCAGACTCCTGATGACAGATTGAGCCAAGTTACAACAACGTAATGGATCATGACATTATAATGGATGACTACAGTATGGAAATCTCTGGTCAAGGATAATAAGGTATGCAAGAAATATAGGGTAGGGACTTTTAACTGATTGATTCTCGTTGAAGAAGCACCAAGAAAATGGTAGTCACTGCAATCATCATAAACCCCAAGCACCAAATACTAATGATGCGACTTTATTTATGTGAACTACCAGGTGTATGTAAATTTACAATGATTCCTAAGCTAAAAGTGTGTTTGGTGCCGCAATAATGTAGATGACTACTTATAAACAGGATGCTTCTTCATTACAGAGGATATCTGCTAGTAGCTCACTCCCTAGTTTTTCTTGTTACTGAATGACCACCTCATCTAAATTACAAAAATCTTGAACCACTATAAATGTGAGGCATTTAACATTATAGTCTGTAACATGCCCAATCACACATGGACTACATTATTTTTTTGTCCAATTTCCATCTAAACTCTTTCCATGAATTGATGACCATAAGAAGCAAATACAAAACCTCCAGACCTAACAAGAAACATTCAAAATTTACAATGCACAATACACGGCTTACATAGTTCCTTAGTTCATCTTGCAAATGTTTCACCAGTAAATCAGCATCCTTGGAAGGAGCTTCCAGAGATGTTAAGGTGGATAACTTTTTTTCTACCACCAATTTATCCTGCATGCACTGTTAACAGTGGAAAAGAAATTGATTGCCTATCATAATGCAATTATTACACAGGATTCAATTAAGTACATGAACGTAGAAAAAAGAGATTGATAATTATTGTCGATTACATTGACAATAAGACAGGTACATTTTTATCCTTAACATGGACAAGAATGAACCCGCTTTCATGCTTCATGCATACCTGAAAATAGAGAAACACGAGAATATACTTCACCTCAACACACATTTAGCCACAAAGGTCAAAATTTCATGGTAAGCAAACAATATTTCAGGCTTAAATTCATCTGAACATAGAAAAATATATTACGGCGAGAAATTAAAAAAAATCAAATACATAGGTTGAACGTAGCAAAAAAATTACCTCATCAAGTCGCTTCTTAAATTTTTCCAATTGTTCGTTCACTAGTGCTGACTCTTTTTCAGCATTTTCAGCTCTGCACTGCATTTTCTCAAGCTGAAACACAAATAAAGAAATTTAAATACTAAGTGACCATGCATAGCGTTATCCCTGTAAACAAAGTTGAAGTACCAACCTCAGCTCTTATTCTAGAAATGGAAAACTTCGATTCATTGCTCAGTTGTACAATCTCATTTTGAAGACGTCTTTTCTCCTTGTCGACGCTTCCAGCTAAAGTACTAAGCTTTCCATCTAAAATGCTTGCTTTTTCATCAGCTTTGGATGCAGACAACTCAGCTTTTTTGCGAAGACCCGTCTCATTTCGGAACTTTACCTACAAAACCAAATACAACAGAACAGGTGCAAACAGGAAAATAAGAAGAACCAGATGGTAAGGAAATGGTGTTTAAAAACTATTTAAATGAAATCAACACAGTAGTAAAAAAGTTGAAAGAAAAGCTGAAACACAGACAACAAATAATAAGGTTAGAGAATTCACATATGTAAGATCACACAAATATAATTTATGAGAGGCTCATAGGGAAGGGTAGAAATTGAAGTAAAAAGTCATCATACTACAATTGGACATAGACGACTATTAATGACTACAACATGAATCTCAAAAACTTAACAGCTCATAGGTTCTATAATGCAGTAGTCCACTGGGGGAAAGGGAGTGTTTACTACAGCGGTTCAAAGCAGTCAAAATGCAGCGATCATAGAGTTCCAGAATAGTTGAGGGTACAATAAAGCAATAGCACTTTAGAAATAGTTCTCATCCAAATTATTGAAAATATATACAAATCTGAAGCATGCCAATCTATGTTCATGCTTCAAGAGAACCCAACAGATAGAGCTGTCAGACGGGCTGCCTGCCGGCCTCGGCCCGTGGCCTGCCCCGCCAACTAGGCAGGTTGGAAAAACCTAAATTCAATCCAACCCCCAACGGATTACGGGTTAGGCAAGCCAACCCCACCAAAAAAAATTAGTAAAAAATAAAAAAAATTGGAAATTTTTTTAAAAAAAACACACATAATCAATTATAAATAATATACTAATTTCAAAATTCATCATCCATATATAAATCATAATAAATAATACAATTCTTTCAAAATTAACAAGGTTCTAAAAGTCGCTAAACGTTGGTCTAGCAGTAGGCACTAGTCGTGTGCTAGACCAATGTCTAGCACCTAGGCGGGGACATGACACAAGTAATAAATCTGTTATTGAAGATAAAAAAATAAAAAATATGTTTAATATATTAGTTATTGGGGATTAGGCCAATTTAAAAATTAATGGGTTTGTCCATTAATTGGCCCAAAATTTAAAAAAAATTGATATGTTTCATTTTTCTCTTATCCTAGCCACCATTGATTACTGTCATTTTCATTCATTTCTTCTCCTTCCTTTCTCCCATTTTCATTGTTCATCATGCCTATAATCTCATCAGCTATAGAAATTCTGAAAGACCGCCGTCGTCGAAATCTTCGTTGTTCTCAGTCAATTTGACTGACGCAGACGGAGTCCCACCACCCCAAGGCCGACCAGCACCTTTTCAGTGCGCCGCCCTAGACGGCCGCCTAGGGTACAATATAGAATACTGAAAATTAATCAATTATACATAAACTATTATAATTATAAATAATATAAATATTTCAAAACTTATCAACCATATATAAATCGTTTCATATAATATAAATCTTTCAAAACTTGTCAACAACACATAAAATATAAGAAATTATAATTATAATATAATTTATTAAAAAAATATTTGACGGACCGCCGAAATCACAACCCAACCCGCCCTTTTTAGTGACGGGGCGCAATGGGTCAAATCCAAATTGATGGCTCTAACAATAGAACCTCAAATTTAATTCATATGGACACATGCGAGTTCAGTTGGATTGAAAAGGTTAACGAAAATGCAGGCAATTAAAGTTGGGAACTGTCCATTCTTACATGACAATTTGAGAACTGGTCTTGAAATGATTCGATTAGGTTTTGATGTTGTGGATACCCAAAATACATCATTATTTCCCCAGTCCAATAATATATCTTTTGTCTTGATTCTGACCTAAATACGTATCACGTAATGTTCAAGTAAAGTAATATAAAAAAACTATATGAATATTCCATATCAAAGAAAGACCCTTGAGAAATAAATTTTGGGGAAAATGCACATTAGATTCAGATGTCAGATGGTGCATCAAAAATAAGTACAACATTCAAGTTCAAGTCAGATGATTACAATTTGTTTTCTCCAATTGGTAGTCGGACCTTTAAAGGAGGATCATCTGTGGCTGGTGGTACTGGAGTTAATGACATGCATTGGAATAGAGGATTTCATCCATTGAGTGTTAAAAAACTCATAAGGACACTTAAGAGCGCCCCTAATCAGTTGGTTCACCATTGTCATATTAGAACTAATCTCAGATAGAAAATGAACAGATCTATTTTCAAGCAAACCATTAGGATATTAGATGTGGCTCATGCCGATGTAGACATTATATAGAAATTATGTATGTACTTGTTGATACCCCCGTATTTCCTTCCAAAATGTGGTTTAAGTATTTCAGGATACTCAAAGCATAAGTAGGTAAGAAGTTCTAACTATAAAGAGACCAAATCGAAAATTATTATTTGCTGAGAGATTATTGCAAGCACCAAGTCTGAGATGTATGCATACTTGCCACTGGGACAGAGTAAAACAGAATAAAATGATAGTGAGGTGCACCAATTGATCAGGCTAATCCAGATATCACCACACTCAATCCAATAGCTAGCAGACAACATATTAGTATTGTAGGAGAAAAGGTGGCAATTTCAAAATTCAAGGCAATGCAAGGTTTCAACAAACATACTACTATGCAATCGTCACAGTGATTTTACTGCTTCATGTGCAAACAAATGAAATTTAGTCTCTGAAAAACAAACCAAGAAAACAGTAAAATCTTACTATGTCCTCACTTTCTCTCAGCCATCACAGAAAGTGAGAGTCAAATAAAGACAACTATAAACTGCTCAACCTACATTGACCCACAAAATGTGAGCTTAGGGGTCCACTGGCACAGCCATATAACTAACTTGAAAATCGCAAGAACTGGCAGGGCCAAAAAACTGGCAAAACCATGTAATGCACACACTAGGTTATCTCAGACACAAACTCATAAGAATGAACTGATCGTGAGCAATATCTCAATGTTACACGGCCTAGGGATTTCATCCTCAAAAGCTTAAAATGTAATTTCCATGTTAAATCAACAAATTACCATTCGGTGGGCCAATTTGGGAGACCAAAAACAGCTCATTTATGTTTTATAATTCTCCAAAACAAGAACAGGTATATGGTTCTATTTGAAAGCACCTATTTCTGGAGAAACAATAAATAGAAACAAGGTCCCCCTGTTTCAGTTTTGTTTTCTTAATTTTTAATTTTAATTTTAATTTTTTACTAACTAGAACCTCGTTTTTACCCTTTCCCCTTAGGCCTTGGTCAATATTTCACCCAATTCACCCTACTTCATCTATTCCACATTCACTTCTCATTATATCTGTAATATATCATCTAAATGTAATTAATAAATCAGAGGTGTTCACGGGCATTTTATAAATTT
Organism: Primulina huaijiensis; assembly: GCF_012295235.1. Lineage (NCBI taxonomy): Eukaryota > Viridiplantae > Streptophyta > Magnoliopsida > Lamiales > Gesneriaceae > Primulina > Primulina huaijiensis. The sequence continues at coordinate 17,606,564 of NC_133314.1, read as the reverse complement.
ATATTTGTGTGTTTTATAATTAAACTTTATATTTCTAGATAAATATGTTTCCAATTATACTTTTACACTTCTAAAAACATTTTTATTAATACAAATTTAACCATTTTACTCAAATGTATTATAGATCATATTTACTTATTTTAAAAATAACATACATAAAAAAAATAGACCACTACTCAGTACTGTAAGTTTCAATAATTTCAGTGACAAAAAACGGTCAGAGAATTCCTCCCAAATATAGACTTGTTGAGAGTTTCTAAAATACAATTTTCGATCCAAAAAAGACAACACTTCTTCGTTGTTTTTAAAAAAACTGTTAGCGCAATAACCAGAAGCGTGTTTCATTTCTCCTTCATTGGCACATGAGGCCCCTATTGCTACCATCCATAATTACGAAATCATCTCTAGTCTCTACACATGCTAGACTAATGAAAAAAACAAGACACAAAAACACAGAGTACTGAAACAACTCATGAAATCAAATGATCCTTCAGTTTGCCTGATGTCACAGCTCAAAAATCCAATGGCACAAAAAATACAGCATTAGACTTAAAATCACAATAAATTGCCGCACCTCAAGTTCACTAAAGGATTGTAATTGTTTTTTGAGCTGTTCTTGAGAAAAATCAACCTCCTTTCTCAGATGCTCTTGCAACATCAGCTCACGTCCTTTAGCTGCAGCCAGTTCTTGCTCCATATTACATAGTTGATCTCGTAACTTCTTTCTCTCAGCTTCTACAATAATAATTCAAACTAAAATTAAATTAAACATCACTACCTTTATTCACAATATCATTTTAGGCATTTCATCAAAAAAATTCAAAAATAGGGCATGGGCATATTGATGCTTGAAATAGATCATGAACATATATACTGGAGTGCGTGATGAAAAATAAAGAAGTAAATAGATCAAGTACGTCTAAATAAACTAGCTAGAATTGTCTTTACTGGTAAAAAAAAAAAATTGTTTTCCTCTGAACCGTGAAATCGTGGGTGATGACATTGAATGAGTTTTTCAGTTATATGAATAAGTAACTTATCTCCATAAGAACTTTAACTATACAGAGTTCACTCATTCCAATTCATGGAAATATTTAAACACGGGGAAAACTTAGAGATTGAAAATAAAAAAATTTAAACCAGGCACTTCAATTGTTCAACATAATCAGTTAAGAAGCTGGCAAAAGACATCAATTTAAAACCAGTAAAAAAACTGATTGAAGAGTGGTGGTGAGAAAGCACTCAAAGCATCAGAGAAGCAAAGATCAAAATTTACAGATGCTATATTCTTCCTGTTCCAAGAGAATGAGAACCAGAGACCCCAAATAAGTAATCACCATAAATAGAAGTTGGCTGGATAAAAAAATCTATTTTCAATAGTTGATTGTGTGCATGCGATACAGTTTAGATATTATAAGTTTGTTAGTTATGTTATTCATTAACAAAAGTATAAACAATATGTATAGGTATACAAACTATATTATATTACATGAGGGAGCCTAGTGCTAGAATAACTAATTTTGGGGTCATAGTTTAATTTTTCCTTTCTAAACAACCATTGTGATGTCTGTTAGTTTTCCACTCTAGAATTTAAGGTTAGTACGAATCCCATTATCAATACCAATATAACTACCGGATCCTTAATAAACATAGCTGTTCAAGCCGCACCAAAAACTTAATAATTTCTAATCACTACATTCTCAATTATCAAAAGCAACGGGGACTAATATTTCTCTGAAGAGGAACAACTTTTTAATGATACAAGTCCATAAATGACCGACTGGAGGCATAAAGCTGAGACAATAGTGGAAAGTGACGAGTACAGAGATAATGGAGAAAAAGAAAAAGGACAAGGAACTTAAAACATGTTATCGTTGTTTTGCTCTCCATGTGCGCATGTTATCATGGATCTTATAGAGGTGCAGAAATATATAATCCCAATCTCACCAGTTTTTCTGAAACCATCATTCAATACTTCGAATTTAGTTTGGTAATCACGTGCTTGTTTTTCTGCACTGCTCAAGGCATCAAAAAATTCTGATTTAACCTACAAGAACAAATTGCTACAGCCATGAAATTGTCAATCAAAGTTCCTCAAGCAAATTCATTAAAAGAAAAGGAAGAGTGGCCCCCAAAAATGTGCATAAGAAATCGAGCCAGTCATTCATGTCCACAGTACCAACCCCAGATTGGTGTAATAAGTCAATTACCCGCAGAAACAAACCAACGGAGAAAAAAAAACTAGCGCGGGAGCCAACAGATATTAAATTCATATATACACAATATAAAATATTACCAACATATCAGATAGAGATGACTCTGCATAAAAAGGAGAGCAATTGAATCGGAAAAAGAACTGAGCTTATACCATCTGACGGCATTGGTAAGTACAGAGCATTTGATCGGATGTAATGGGGATTGAGTGGTCGTGAGAATGTTCCGGCTCCAGCAGATCCTCGAAAATCACCAGCTGCCTGTTGGAAGTAGGGCTCATATCAGCACGGTCTTCCGGCAGCAGCGCTTCCGCCCTCCGCTTCCGCGGCGGTGGAGTTCTGAGAATCATCTTATGTATTTCAAGGAATTTCGACAACACCTGGAATGATTACAAAACTAGGGTTGTAATCTTTGTGAGATTGATTTGATTAAGGATGAATTTGAAAAGAGAGGCGCCAACCAAAGTACATAAGCTAGCTTTTTGTGTGCGCGCCTCCAAGTTGAGGGAGCCTTGCTCATACGAATTAATAATGTCCGAATATATTTTTAATAAATTTTTTTAATTGACAGACATCAAACTTGAGCTCAATTCCAAATATTTACTAAATAAAATTTTGAAATTAAGTTGGAAAAGCACAATCGAACTTGAACAAAGATAGTTTATTTTTTATTTCGAATTTAGCTCGATATATAATTTTGAAAAATAATCATTATGGATCGTCTCGATCTATATCAATAATAATAAGTAATAATTTTGATATAAAAAATAAAAAAATCATAGATAGATTCGGATAATGACCAATGAAACAACTTCATAATAGTTTTTATATATTCCGAATTCATCTATACTACTTATCATAGTTGATTGTGTGCATGTGATACAATTTAGACATTATACTTTTGTTAGTTATGTTATTTATTGACAAAAGTATAAACAATATGTATATAAGTGAGAGGCATAAAATAACTAATTTTGAGATCATCATTTAATTTTTTATAAACAAAAAATACATATTTTAATCTTCATTTAATAAAAAATATATAATAAAAACATATTTTAGTAAAATTTTATTTATATGTGATTATCATATCTCAATAAAATATTCATTTATATTTATATATACTTTTAAAATTTCAATTATCGTATCATAAAAAAATATATATTATAAAATACTTTAGTTTTTATATTTCGATATGATCTTTATAAATTTAACAAAAAACCTTATTTAATTCATATCCACATCGCGTGCTAAAGAACGTCAATTATTAATAATAAAATGCGACCTACACATTTTTTACTATTAAAATATGTAAAATTTCATTGAAATTAGGACTTGCAACATTAACCACCTCATGATTTAGTGATTTTTGATATTTAAAGATATCAAATATTTAAATACATTATTAATTTAGGCAAAGATTTAAGACAATTCAACATTCTGCAACCCAATTTGCCAACGAATTGATCATTCATGGGATTGTAACAGATTAAAAAAAAAACAAAAAACAAAGTTCATAGTGATATATTCAGTAATGAGTATGATGTACATTGAATCTTTGGATGAATGTGAAAGTTGAGAATATATTGATTTCACAAGTAAAGCCTGGGAACTTGCAGGTCAATCCCTTCTCACTCACATAAAGAATCAAAAGCCAAGCAGTTACTATGGCTACTTGTGAGGAATAAGTTGAGGGTAGAGTCCCAGAACATGCTCAGGCATTAAGTCGTGCCTCGTCAAAATCCCAACGATCGGAGGCCGCTGCAAATATAGATATGTTAAAGAAGTTAGAGAAGAAAAATCATTAAAAGTTTGTGTCACTTACCCCTGGTTTCTTTGGGACAACACACAGGTGTCTGAGGCCGAGTTCTCGAAAGAGAACAGCAGCTTTGGCTAGAGACATGGTCTCCACTACTGTGTATGGAGATGTATTAGTGATTGGATGGAGATCAACATACATCTCCATTTCCTCTTCACTGAGTTCTAAATCCTCAACTTTAAGCCCTTTTCCTGATCCAGCCTTGGCAAAATCAAACGCGCGAAAAGTTCTAAGGATTTCTGAACCGGACAAGATCTTGCTCTTAGTGAATTTCTTTCTTTTGAGTAGAACAAGTAGATGGGACCTCAAAACCAGTCCACATAGTTCTGGTGCATCGCAGAATGGGGGGCCGTCGATCACAGGAAAGGCATTGTGCCCAGTCATTTCTAGAGCATGGTGAATATTACCGACCTTTTCAACACCAGAAAATGCTATCAATGGACCAGAACAAACATCACCAGCAACTAAATGTCTCATGTATGGTTCAGCATGAGCTTCCATATAAGGTAAACCTTTCAATTTCAAGATTTGGTCGTACACACCCTTATTGAAACTATCAGCCACAGTTTTTGAAATGAGAAGAACAAGCATCACTAACGGTAGCATTAATAGATCATTGGTGAGCTCCAAGAGTATCACACAAATAGACACTGTCATTCTCATTGTGCCACCAAGGAAAGAAGCAGCTCCAAGTATCGCGAAGAGCCCAACATCAAGATTTGACACTGATCCCAAGAGTCTTCCTACGAGACGGCCATAGGAGGCACCAGCAAGGATGACAGGAATAAAGAGCCCAGAAGGGATAGCAATACCGTAAGTAGCAATCCCAAGGCAGTATGTACCAATAAAGAATATAAACAGTGAGGATATCTGAAATTCCTTCTTGCTTCTAGAACTAAACAGGTTGCGGATGGCATCATCGTTGGTGTTAAAGAAAAGGGAAGTAAGATCATTGTAGTATCCGGGCTGACATTGGAAGCTTTTGTAGTTGCCAGAACGGCTTATCGTGGGGCACTCTTCTTGCAAGCCGCTAGGGCATGGGGTGCACGGAACAATCCAAGGAAGGCCAAAGGCACAACAAGAGGTTAAAAGGGAAATAGACATGACAAGTAGGATCTTGAATGTAGGGCCTTTCCTGCATGTAATTGTTGAATAAGGTAGAAGATTGATAAATATCCAGTGAAGGTATAAATCAATTATTCAAAAATAAATGCAGTAATACACAAAATGATAACAGATGATCTATAGAACATGGTATCAAATCGTAACGACAACAGATAAAACAAACACAAGTCAGCATGGGTGTATTAAATTTCAAGTTTATGCATAATTTCCCTTTCGGTAAACCTTGAGCATAATTCATTCACCAATCTAAGACAGGAAATGGTTGTTATTAGGTAGATCTTTTTTGTTATCAAAATAAATAGATTTTCTTGCTTATCAGTATATTAGTGCTAAGAGAAGAGAGGTAAACTTGCATACTCGTTGATGAAGCTATAAGTCCTCAAGACCTTGTCCACAAGATAATTGTAAACGCTGCCAAAAATGCCTCCAAGAACCCCAATGAATATAACCGCAAGAAGATCTGGGGTGTTATAAGCAGGGATCTCGGAATTTACATCAAACATAATTAAACCTCCTTGTCCAAACAGTCCACATTTACCACTGCGACAAAATTGTGTGAGAGATCTCAGCACCACCGCAACAACGGCAGTTGTGAAGAAGGTCCTCCAAAGAAGAGTACTCCGCCACCTAAAACCATAAAATATGAGTTCATAACATGGTAGAATCAAAGAAATTTGAGCAAAAACCTGTTTATGTAAATTTAGCTTAAGAAAACAATCAATTTCTTCAAAACATCATTGATGTCACTATTCAGAGAGGCAATACAATTGAGTGCTCCTTTAGATCATTCTCAAAACAAAGACATACCCCATGACAAAAATGGTTCGCAGCAACATTTTCTAACAGCAGCTGCTTTAAAGGTTCGCTCTGCCAAAGCAGCTGCTGCTATTTCTTGTATTTACTTGTTTTAGAATAAAGATTTTTTCTTGAGCAATATCTTATTCACATGTACTGAGTAAAGAGGCTCAGATGAGTAGCAAATATGCAGTAACCACATCAGGTTCGCAAGGAGGGCCACAAAAAAGTGAAATATTATTTCATTTGTTTTTGTTAAATTCCATTGTATCATGACCCAAACTTCAAGGTTTTAGATTCAATTGTTTTATTGTTATGATTTATTTTTTTAGCAGGGGGAAAAATGGAAGCAACCAGTATAGAAAATAACCTTGATCATACATTTCCGTAATACAAAAATGTCATTCTCTTTATCGATAGAGTATATATATTCAGCATATTTCAAAGCCATAATTGAAAGAATAAGACTTGCATGAAGAGTCAGGGAGAGGATGGATACCACGATGCTGCTTCTTCAAGAGCAAAAAGAACACCTCCAACTGGGGCACGGAAAGCAGCAGCCACACCAGCAGCTGCCCCACAAGTAATCAAATCCCTTCGATCTCGATCATTTTTGAAGTATCTGAGCCATTTCAAAGTCAGATGATATTTGCGAGACCCTCCCTGTCCAAGAAAGTTTGCTATGCATGCACCAGTATGAACCATTGGTCCTTCCTTACCAACAACAAATCCAGCGGAAACTCCAAGAATAGAACCAAAAATCTACAAAAAGTTCGAATTCATCTTGCTTTATTAATGAAAAATCTGAGCCTTATAAGGGAGGCAAGGCAAGCAAGTTAAAACAAGAACATGCAAATCAAAATTCAGTTCTATTTGTGTATTTATCCAAAAGCTTTGCTTCAAACCTATGCAGCACAAATAATATCAGCATGGCAAAATTTCTGTCTTTGATATTTTGTAGGTTTGACCAGCCTAAGTCTCGAACACGGCGGGGATACGTTTTGACGAAATTGTAAATAGTTAAAAGTTTTAGGGGTTAAATTACAAAAATGGAATCGAACTTGCCTGCTTTGACCTAACCAGCCTCGCGACCAGTGGCGGAGTCAAAAATATGGCTCTGCCCGGGCTAGAATTTTAAACTCTAAAATCTTTTAATATTTTAAATTAATCTACCCGAGCTAATATCATGTTATTCCAAAATTATACAAAATTTACATATAAATTTTAAAAAAAAATGGGCCATCTGTACAAGCATGTGGCTCCGCCACTGCTCGCGACCCTAGTCTCGCAATGACAATGAAACCTAACCGCCCGACACTGGGCAGCCACGAACCCTAGCCGGGTGCAACTCCAACCAGCTAATCCTAGCAGCGCGCGAGGCTCCAGAGGCGAACCCTAGCCAGCGCGCGTGACTCTAGCCATTGAACCTAGACCTAGCCTCACGACCCTAGCCAGCCATGAACCCTAGCCGCCTTCCCTAGGTGCGTTGAACCCTAAACCTGCCTTTCAACCTTACAGCTCCGTAACATCCTCCATAATTTTTAATTTTTACTACTAAATTTATATATATATAACATTTACATATATTTTTTTAATCATTGTTGTATATCAGCCGTATCGTGTCGGATATTTTCAAAATTTGGAAATTGCACGATTTTAAAGGAAAGTATCGCAAACAGAAAGTCCTACAAACCTTTACAAGTAGGGTACTTGGAGCCAAAATGGAGTGAGCATCTATGCCATTAAGATAAGCTTTCACCTCCGGGATTCCAGAACCAGCAGCTGCCGGGGCAATAAAGGCACATAGTGCTGCAGCACAAATTGCCAAAATCAAATTCAAACCGGCATATGTTGCAAATGCTGGTAAAGGCCTGCGTTAGAATAAAAATTCTTTGTTCTTATTGAATTAGCAGCAGATGAATCAATCATTAATTTCAACAATATACAGATCAAAGAAAATCCTTCTGCCATGTTAACTGTGTTTTCATCCTCAAACTTCATGAGAATAAAGGTACAAGAAACCTAAATAGAACTGTCCAAAAGCGTTTCAGAACATTCTTGGAATAATCCGCTAAAATTTTAAAGATGTACATTTTTAAGAACACCTTCTCATCAGCATAAACAATTGGTCAATCATGTATCCCCTATTAGTGTGTGGCAAGAAATGTAATAAAATATATTAGAAGGGAATAGTCCAGAATTGCCACAAAAGAAAACAACACTATTAAATATTTGTAATAAAAGGAAAACCAATAATATATGGTTTTGATAAGGTGCAGATGTCCGATTAAGGAACTTTTCCAAAGAAAAATCAAACTTTCTTTCCACAATTGCCGAATTAACAAATGCATCCACCATGATATTACCTTCTTTGACAAATATGAGAGAACATTACATGTTAAAGATCAGCTTCATTCTTGATGTGAATCTCAGCCTCATTTTTGGTCGTTTTATGTCATAGTCCATGTTAAACATCTATCATTACCTCAAAGAGCAGGCTCAACATATTAGATAGAAGACTCCTAAAATAACATTTTAGATAGAAGATTGTGGCGACGATATATTATTTACTAGAATCAGCCCAGTACAACTAATCAGCAAATTTATTTCATTTATGCAATCCTAAAAAACAAGTACGAGTGGAGCTTACTGATTCTTGAGCATCAAATTGTTGGCAACTTGAAGCTTAAAACCAGCAATGTTTTCAACTGCGAGATTATTGAAGAAACCAACAAGACCAGTGAGTAGTCCGATGAGAAGAGCAAGTGTCCATTTTAGAAAAATATACTGAAAAATTTCAACCCTTTTCCTAGATCTCCAATCCTGCTTGATGAGTTCATTTTCAATTATCCTGCAAAATAGTAGCAATAAATTGAATCAGAGGTTATTTAGCTATCACAACAGGTTTGGACAGCAAAAAAAATTTATTTTCTTTACAAAACAAACAAGCTCATGAGAATGAAGGACTATAGAACTAGTAGTTTTAGGCTTGCCTATGAATCTATAAACCATGCATTACTAAAATGTAAATGTTGCACAAAGTACTAAATTCCAAATGAGAAGTGAAATCGAATGCTCAATACCTCTTCAAGTTCTACCAACCCAGAGAACCAAGATTTTCAAACTTAATTGTTGCTTATACATATATGGGATGAACAGAATCCCACGGTGGCGGAATCGTCGGGAAGGAGCAACTTTCCTCACCTCATATAGAAAAAAATGAATCTACTTCTAATTTTTCTAAAAGATACATGCTTCGTCTCCCAAAACACTTTAAATGGACACCTAAGTCTTAATTGGGTCCGTCCTTGTTTGCCCTTCTGTGGCTCTAACGAAGTTCATGAATTAAAAGAATAAGTTATCAGGATCTCAGAAATTATCTTACAATACACATGTATGAGTCCAAGATTAACCTTTTTGAGTAATCATTGAGTTTCAAACATGTTTAAATAATAAAATAACTTGACACCACAAATAATCCTTGAAGTATTATTCGAAGAGACACAGAAACATTGAATCATACTCGTAATCCAGGCTTTCAATTGGATAAACTTTGGCGCCAACAACGGCAATCTGGGAAGTGGTGTTGATTCTGCTGTTCAAACCCAGCAACGGCCCCGACACGTCTTCTTCCCACGACGCATCGCTTTCTCTTCTGTCGAATGACATTCTCTCCCCACGATTCTCGATGTCCCCTCCTCCAGATTGGATAAAACCATCATCATCATCACGATGAAGAGCCATATATCAAATCCCAGAAAAATAAAATGATCAAAACAAGACAACGAAATTTTTCCCAATCCAATCTCCGGGTCAAGACCAAGTGATCAACATATACACAAAGACACGATCTTTTCTTATCTCCAAGGCCAACGCTTCACGTGAATATACGGGTGAAAATTCAAGTTATCCGCAAGAAAAACGGAGACTTTGAATTTGTTTCATGTGATGATGATAATTGTGGTGGCACCCGATAATGTTATACTAGTTGGTAAAAATGATCGTGCTGGTTTTGAATCGGATTCGCCTAGATAATGACTCTGGAGATGATGCGTCGACGACAGAGGTGATCATGTGATTTGTGAAGCAAAACTCATGTTTATCTTTAGTAACTCTCTTTATTTATAGAATAGATTTTGTTAAATCTCGTATCCAACTAGCGAAAAGAAAATGTTACTTTTAATATCGAAATAGCAACTATGAATCGGATTGACTCGTCTCATAGATATAAATCTACTTATTTTATAATATTTCCAGCTCGTCCGACACCAAATTCATAAATTTAAGAGTCGATAATATCTAAACCTACTTATTTTATAGAGTAGGTCTCTTATGAGACGGTCTCACCTTACCGATATTCACAATAAAAAGTAATACTCTTAGCATAAAAAGTAATATTTTTTCATGCATTACCCAAATAAGATATTTGTCTCACAAAATACGACCCATGAGACCTTCTCACACAAGTTTTTGCCTACTTGATAATATTTCCAGGTCGTACGACACCAAATTCATAAATTTAAGAGTCAATAATATCTTATATCTATAGCGAGTTCCTAAATTTGTGATGGGCACTTCTGTATGAAACTCGGTTGATTTAATAAAAAGAAAATAAAGAAGAGAATTATAGAGGAAAAGAAAAAGAAAAAGATGATGTTGGAAAATTACAAATGAGAATGTGAATTTGCAGAATAAGAGAAGGTGCTGCTTTGGAGTTGCGTCAATCTCAATCTCTTGTCGCTTGGTTCTAAAGATAGAGGTATACATTTCTAGAAATGAATCTAATTTAAAATAAATTTAAGATAAAAAAAAATTAAAAGAGAATTATAATATTTTGAATAAAAATTTTATATTATAGATTAAATAGTTTCGGTGTCATTATATGTTCTTTATAAACCAAAAAATATTTTTTCTCAAATTATAAAATGTTTTATTTTTATTTAATAAAAATTATCATTAAACTTGTGCACCTTAGCATCTAATATGTATATATCAAATCCTAATCAAATATTTATTTATCTAGAACTGTAAGGACACTAGTATTTATGAAAATAAATAAATTATGTTTGCTACATGATTCGGCCGCATCATATCCGAAGATAGATTATATTTGATTAGATTTGATTTGATAGATAATAAATCTAATTAAATATCGTTGATTTAATTTAGAGTGTCAAAATAGGAATGATATGGAAACTTTACTTGGTTCAATACAAAAAAAAAAAAATTAGGTTAGGGTTGAAAGTCATTGGGTTTGAGTAAGATGATATGATATTTGACTCGAAAAAGTAATTGGGTTATGATGATTTATCGAAAAATTTAATTTTTTTTAAAAAATATATAGTTAATAAATATTATCTATATTTTTATATAGTGTATGTTTGGAAAAAAAATTGTATATTTATATCATAAATTTGTATAATTTAATATTTATTTTGTATGTTTTTTTATTTTTTAAAACAATTATTTATTTAATTTAGTAAATATATTTTTTATTTCCTATAGTTCGACTTCCAATTTTAAATCATACATATGAGAGGTTTTGTTATTATGTGTTTAAATTAAAAATTTTTTTTTTGAATTTTTATTTTGTTATTTTAAAAAAAATTAAAAAATAAAATCGGGTTGAGTCGAGTTAGTCGGGTTTGGGTTCAGAGTTTTCGGGCTAATTCAAGTTCGGTGATATGCTCGTAATAGTTTGAATTTTTATTGTCATATTTCTCATTGTTGTCACTTCCTACATGTTTAATCGATATACTTTTTGTGTTATTTTGTTGTACGAGGAATTTTGATGCACTTGGGATAAATATAAGCTAAAAAATGTGATTTTATATCACATTTTAAATTGTACATATGAACTTTGTGAAAGAATTGAAGAAAAAAAATTCAAAAGTGGATTTTCCACAAGGCGTTAAGATATAATTTTATTTCATAAAAACTCTATATTCTTTTTTGTATTTTTTTGTTACATTAGGTTTTCTTTAGTTGATGGATTTTTCTCCATTGACCCATTAAAAACAATCTATGTTGAAGAAGCAAAAGAGAAGCACAAAATTGACATGAGAGAATTCAACCTCACACACTAGAAAGACATAGGAAGAAGGAGGCACATGATTTTCTCTCCAGTTTTCTTCAGGATTCTTGTACTTTTCTTTTCTTTATTTTATTTTTACTTATTTTTATAGAGATTGTAAACCGAGTCATGTTTGGCCAAGTTATTATTTCTGAGTCAAGGAATAATTCTGTTATTTCGATTTTATCATTGTGAGGTTTTGTGTTTAATTTATTATTCTTGTTCGTTTCAAGTATTTGTTGATTTATATTATATTTAATTCTATGAAAATTGTATGTCGATTAATCTAACATTTTAATTGATATATAATTTTCTACTATTATCTATGAATTCATTGATCCGTAATTGTCATGAACGATTGGAACATGAGTAGCGATATATTAGGTGTGTTTTGCTATCAGAGCATGTTTAATCTAAATAAATCAACGAAACTTGATCTATCAATTACAGTTATTTCTATTGTTAGATTTTAGGATTAACTGTTTTCACAAAACGAAAATGTTATTTTTAATTAATATGAAACACTATCATGCCCAGTTAATTATTAATAAGTTTTGACTTGATGCTAGGTTTAGTCAATTAAATTAGAAAAACACAAAGATTTTAGCGGATATCCATATAACCCTAAGGTTAATTGCTTAGAAATGCATGAATAAATCAAATGTTAATCGATGAACAACGATAATGTTGGAACCCTTTTGAATCAGAATTTGCTCATATTGAATTCTTCATTTAATTCCATTTACCTTGATTGACTAAATTTTCGTTTTAAATTTATTATTTCTCTTAGCTTGCTAATTTTAAACTTAATGTCTAGTTAGTTCATATCACAAAATCATCCTATTTTATTCTCGAAAGAAATAAATCTCTCGTTCTATGTGGATTCGACCTTATTCACAATCACACTCATTATATTTGAAAGTAGAAATTTAAATTTGGTGACTCAACGACAGCTCATCATTCAAGTCGGGCTCGAGTTGAACAGTTTTTTCATAATATCATCTGTCAACTCGACCGGAACTCATCTTATCTATCCGAATTGACAGATACAATTTAATTGGCTGCCACACTTATGATTTGACTCCTATGTAATATAATTATTTGTTTATTTTTGTTATTCTTATATTTATGAATTACACAATCATGGTGTATTAATTTTAATTTTTAGATATTTTGTACATATGCAAACGTGGCTATGCGTGTCAACGTCCAGGGATATAATGGTTACGCAACCCGTTTGCGACGTGTATAGATACCGAAAGGATACGTGAGAAAGTTTCTTAGTTGAGGGGAAAAAAAAATAAAAAAAAATACAATTGCTTGAGCAATTGCATTATCCCAAGAACCCCCAGAGATTACAACAAGAATACATGGGAACTGCTAAATATCATCGTACACGACAAATAGAAACAGCTAAAAATTAGCTTTTGTTGATAATTAAAAATAGCCCTTAATAATAAATAAGACTTCATCCCCCGATTTCAATATAATATTTATATTAGTAGCAGTTTGTATCTACACAAAAACTTATATAATTATGTTTCACGGGTTATTTTTTTTTTTTTATATGAGTCTTTTATTTGATCTGATATATGAAAAGTATTATTTTTATATGAAAATTGTAACTTTTAACTTTAGATATGGATCGGTTGACACGTCTTACGAATATAAATTTCAGATACTGTATCACATTAGACTTACTTTTGTATGTGATATGTTCATATGTATTATATTTTTTGTTGTTAAATAACTTTTATGTAAAAAAAATCTAGACATTGTATTAAAATTTAAAGATTTTAGAAATTTTTTAAAAAGTTTTTACAAGTTATTAGAATAATTACTTAGATATGATTATTTTCTATTATTTTTAGATTTATGATTTTTTATAATAGTTTTTCATGTTATAAATGATATGTCTCAATGGGGGCATATACAAAGATAATTTGATTTTAAAATAAAAAGTGGGTAAGAAGTGGTAGTTATAAGCAAGGTTCTAAAAAGCGTGAAGCGTCCCGAAACGCGGATGTCGAGCTCCAAGCTTTTCAAGCTTAAGCGAGATTAATACGGGCTTAAGCGTGAAAAAGCATTTTTTATATTTAGTGTAATTGTAATTATCTCAACCAATAAATAAATAAAATAATACATAAATATGATAAATTTAAGTCTGATGCATTAATTCTCATATTTATAAAATCATAAAAATATCAAAATTACAATATTTATTTGTTTTTTCAATTAGATCACATTAAAAAATACTAAATATTTGTCAAATCATTGTAAGACAAGCTTAATCATAATTAAAATTTAAAAATAAACATCTAAATTATAAACCTAATTTATTATTTTAAAATAAAATACATACCTTCAAAATAAAAAAAATTAAAAATAAACATATGCGATTGATTGTGCTGAAGCACACTTAATTAAACGCCTTAATTACGTTTTTCAGTCAAATTGTAGTTTGACTGCTTTTTTCCGCTTTTCTCCTAAGCGGTGCGTTTTTGTTGAGCTTTTCAAGCTTAAGCGGGTTCTAAATTTTAGAACACTGGTTATAAGTGAATTATAAATTTATAAAAATATATTTTTATAATATTTTTTATTAAATGAAAATACAATATTTTTTGTTCGATAGGGGTATTTTTGATATTGTAAAAATTACACCATCACTGTAAACTCGTTAGTCTAAGTCTCTCGTACTTTATAAAATACTAGCGTTGTGAAAGAAAAACATAATAATTTTTTTAGAAAAACATAATAATTTTTTAAAACATTTGCAAATACTATTTAAGTCTGTCAATTTTAATAAGCTAATATAGATGTATTAGTGTTCTTCTCTAAATTGCAAGCGTTGTGTTTTTGTTAACATACATGAGATTTTTGAAGATCTGAGTCAAAATTGAAAATTTGGGCTCCTCGACTAATTGACCACCGTTTTTCATTTAAAAAATCTGCTCAAAACATATCAACATAATATTTATTTGTATCATTTTCAACTAATATGTGGTTAATATTTAACGTCTTTATCTTAGTTTTCTTTATATTAGTTGCTATATGGTTTTAAAAAAATATTTGAGTGCACCATTACCACCGACTATATCTTTAGGTGGAGCGACAAACGCTCAGTCTTACAATTGATATCAGAGCCAAGATCATGAGTTTGATTCTCTTTTAATGTAAGTACAATTGATATCAGAGCTAATAGCATTAGTTCGATTCTCTTTTATTGTAAGGAGTACAACTGTTTGGAGAGAGATCTTTGGGCTTCAATAATTGTCCTTACTGGGTAGAGCAATCAAAACATGAAACTTGAGCTGTTGTAAGATTTAAAAGATTTGAGTTGTACCGGTACCACTAATTATAGCTTTAGGTAAAGCGACAGACGTTTGGTCCTACAATTGGTATCGATCCAAGGTCATGAGTTTGATTCCATTGATTTCAATGAGTGCAATTATTGGGAGAGAAATTATTTTCCATAGTAAGTATAGCAATCGAAACATGAAGTTTGAACCATAATATGATTTAAAATATTTGAGTTGCACCTAGACATGTCAAAACGGGCTGGCGGGGCGGGCCAGCCCGCCACCCGCCGCAACCGGCCATTAGGCGGGGCTAGGCGAGGTGGGGCGGGGCGTGGCGGGACTCTAAATGGCCAACCCAGCTCAACCCACCCGCTTATTTTTTTTATGAAAAAAATACTAAACAGTATTGCAGTAAAAGAAAAATATGTTTTAGTCAAATAGTTTCATAAAATGCTTAAAAACATTGAAATAAGAATTAAGAAAGCATACAACATAATCCATAAAAAGTAAAGTGCTTAAACTAAACAGGAAGAAATTAAACAAATACTATAAATGTCAATTCTCATTAAATTTCATTCAATCTTGATCTTCTACAATAGTTCCCTACACTGTTTCTTCATCAAATATTTCAACAACATTGGATCATTCTCGGGATGATGTTGTTTTAATATTTGCACATTCATCATCGTCTGTATCTAAAAGACACGAAGTAAATTTCTCGTTTTTTATTTTTTTATATATATTTTTCTAAGGGTAAAATATTTTTAAAATTAATTTGAATTATATTCAAATAAAAATGATATCATAATTGTAAAAATTAATGAAAAATCGTATTGTTATTTAAATTATTACATTTATANTTGGCCTGTAACTCAAACGGGTTCAGCCCATTTGGCCCGCCTCCAAACGGACTGTTATTTTATCAACCCAACCCGCTCAATTTTTAAAGAGGGACAGGCCTGACACAATTTGACAATTATAGTTGCACCTTTACCCCAACTATATCTTTTGGTAAAGCGACAAACACTCGATCCTATAATTGATATCAGAGTTAATATCACGGGTTCGATTCTTATTGATTAAAAAGAGTGTAATTATTGATAGGGAGATAATTGGGGTAAAATAATTGTCCCTGTTGAGTAGAGCAATCGAAGCATAATGCTTGAGCTGTGGTACAATTTAAAATATTTGAGTTGTACAGTTACCATCATTTATATTTTTTGGTTAATCGACAAGCGCTCAGTCCTACAATTGATAATAAAGCCAAGATCACGTGTTCGATTCTCATTGCTTGTTGTTAGAGTACAATAATTATCCCTGTCAAGTAGAGCAATCAAAACATAGATCTTGAGTTACTTTATAGTTTAAAAGATTTGAATTGCACAGTTACCGCCAACTATAATGTTTGATAAAGTGGCAAGCGTTCTGTCCTACAATTAGTATCAAAACCAAGGTCACGAGTTCGATTCTCATTTATTCCAAGAAGTGTAATTATAGGTAGAGAGATTTTTGGAATGCAATAATTATTTATGCTGGGTTGAACAATAGACATGTGACGTTTGAGCTATTGTATGATTTAAAATATTTGAGTTGCATGGTTACCACTAGCTATAGCTTTTAGTGAAACGACAAACATTGATTGTAAGGACTAAGATAAATAGAAGGGAGATCGTTGGGTTGCAATAATTATCCTTGATTGGTAGAGAAATCGATGCATGACGCTTAAGCTGATATACAATTTAAAATATTTGAGTTGCATCGTTACCAGCATATATAACCTTTGGTCCATCGACAACAGTTTGGTCATACAATTGATATCAGAGTCAAAGTTACGGGTTTGATTTCATTGATTGCAAGGAGTACAATTATTTGGAAGAAAATTATTGGGGTACAATAATTGTCTGTGTTGGGTAGAACAATCGAAAGTGATGCTTGAGATTTTTTAGGGTTTAAAATATTTGAGTTGCACCATTATCACAAGCTATAGATTTTGGTGAAATGGCAAATTCTCATTCCTTTAATTGATATTAGAGTCAAGATCACGCGTTCGATTCTCATTGATTGTAAGGAGTGTAATTGTTGAGAAAAAGATTTTGAGGTGCAATAATTGTCCCTGCTTGATAGAACAATTGAAATGTGGCGTTTGAGCTGTTGTAAAATTAAAAGATTTGAGTTGCATAATTATTACTAGCTATAACTTTTAGTAAAGCGGCAAGCGTTCAGTCCTACAATTGGTATCAGAGACAATGTCACATGTTCGATTCTCATTGATTGTAAGGAGTACAATTATTGATAGCGAGATTATTGTGGTACAATAAGTATCCCTATTTGATAGAGCAATTGAAATGTGACCTTTAAACTGATATGTGGTTTAAATGATTTGAGTCGCACTGGTCCACCAACTATAGCTCTTAATAAAGCGACAAACGCTATGTCCTATCATTGATATTAAAGCCAAAATCACGAGTTCGATTCTTATTGATTGCGATGAGTGAAATTATTGGGTGTGAGATCATTGAGGTACAATAATTGTCCCTATTTGGTACAAAAATAGATACATAACACTTGAGTTATTGTATCGTTTAAAATATTCGAGTTGCACCATTGCCACATGCTATATGTTTTGTTAAAGAAGCAAGTGTTTGTCCTATGATTGGTATAATAGACAAGGTCATGAGTTTGAATCTCATTGATTGCAATGAGTGTACTTGGAAAGAGATTGTTCGGGTGCAATAATTGTCCAATGAGTAGAACAATCAAAACGTGGCTTTTGAGTTGTTGTACGATATAAAAGATTTGAGTTACACCGTTACAATTAGCTATAACTTTTGATGAAGCAGCAAGTGCTCGTTCCTATATGGATCATCAATACTCAAAGGAAACAAACTCTCTTGATTTGTATATTAATCATCTTTAGTAATAGTAACATTATTTTTTTCATTCAGTTAGTTCACAACAGAAACTCGAATAATCATTTTTTTTTTATTATCATGATCATCTATGCGTAAATCAAGTGTTTCAAAATTATTGTTATTTTGATTTTCTCGTTCTATATCTATCAAATAATCATTCATCACTTCTCTCATTTTTTAATTGTTGCTACTAAAGTATTTATTAGTATCGTCAGTCTAACTCTAAGTTAATCATTGTTCTCTCTCTCTTTTTTTTTACCTAGACAAATGTTTTGGCGTCAGACTAACTATAATGCTGAAAATTTTCTATCTATTATAACTAAAAATTTATAACTGGGAAATTTAGAAAGAATTTTCAAATTGATATGTGGATACATATATTTCAGTGGTATGATTTTAGCATTCATTTTATTAAAAAAAAAATTCAGATAAATTGATAGGAGAAGTAACTAATTCGTAAACATCAAGATGCCTTGCCTTCTTAAGAATTTGCCAATACAGTGTCGCTTTCCAATAGTTATTTACCCCTGAACACCGAAACAGCGCGTGCTCGGTCGAATCATTGGTAGAGCTACACAGTGGACAAGAGTCAATCACTGGAACGTGGTGAGCGAGCAGATTTCTTCTTGTTGGAATAATGTTTTGTAGAACTCGCTACCAAAAAATTCGGACTTTGGGGTTAGATAAAACTCCAAATGTAGCTCCACCACTATTTGGATTGAACCGACGAACAGTGGCTTGGAAATTCATAGAATCCAATCTCTAACCGAGTATTTCCCCTTGGAGTCACATGATAAATAACACAAAAAAATGTCTTTTCATTTTGTATTCCCTGAAAGGGGAATTGTTACAAAGTTCAATTGGCCTCACAAAAAATAGATACATATCATTAAAACATATATATCTTAGAAAAATTCAGAAGCCAAGTTTGATCCAAATGACGGGCGCAAAAAGAATGCCAACTTCCGAATCAGCGGCGATCTTCAGAACTGGCTGTATTTCATCACTATGCTGCGAGAAAAAAAATGTAAGGAGTATTCTTCTGAAATATATGTTTCTTTCTGTACATGTATCATTAGCCTTCCCCATAAATTGTGTTTTTGTTGTTTAAACTTTTCTGCTGTTGTGGTTGTTAAAAGGGTTGATCCAACACTCGTCCTCCTTGACTGCGTTATCCCACCGGTTCTTAAACATCTTCATTTCATTATAGGATCGTAGCCGAACCTGCACGAGTACGAGTAAATCAGCATATATTGTAGTAAGCTAGCTAGGCCTATATTGAACTTGAGACTACAACATACCGCTGATCTGTTGTCAATCTTGTATTTAACTGAAGTTGCCTGAAATTTGTAGAGGATGGATATATTTAATTCCGGGATCGTGAAGCATAGTGCAACAACACAATTTGAATCAAGAAATCATACCAGTGGCTCCAAATCTGACGAGTTCTTTGACTGTGATGATTCTGTGCTTGTCTGCATTTGAAAAACAACGATGCTAGTCGAGAAAAATAATATTTCATTGAAATACACATAAATAATGCACGAGGGAAATAGGGGCATAAATGAAAGAAATTTCTAAATTTTTGTTAATTTATTTATAGGTTTCGCATTCAAAATATGCTTATACTAAATCCAACCACGATCATTCTCACTTGTAGGAACGTGTTTGCATCAAACATTATACAAATCAGTTCATGAAATAAGAGATGTGATACCTTATTTTCATTTGAAAGGCCACCAAGTGTAGGGAGACCAAAATGAATTATATACTCCTCGTCGACCACACCAACTTTAACCGTACGATCACCCTGTAATTAAAGTGAATGACTTTTGTTTCGCGATGAGTGCCATTAATCAAACGAGAACTAAAATTCAGAAGAAAACTTGCCTGTGCACAATAACCAAGCTGCATATCGAGGCCCCAAGCGTGGATCAAGTCATTCTGTAAGGGGACATTAGTATTTGTTTTCAGAAGGGGAATCGTTACGTGATTGTGCCTCTCTCACTCATACATGCACTAGATACGCATGACAAAGTGGATGAGTGGTTATACAAGCATGTATCGAATTAGAAAACGCCCACACAAGATCATCTTATTTTAGCTTTACATTCATTTAAAATTTAATAATCACTTCCTATTCTTCATATCATATTGTTTCCATTTAATTTCTTTTATGTAGTAAGCATTATATGGTTTAATTTTGTTCACAAACTTCATCACTAACACAAATAATGCAAATATGCAACCTAAACAACAATTGCAAGAGCGCGAAGATTTATTTTACCTGAATCATATACCACACACAACGCCAAGCTGCTCTTGAAAACACGGGAGCCATCATTTCAACCCAACTGCACCACGTTTCGAATTTACGGAGTTGGAAGCTATGATAGTTTGCTATTACGCTTGTACCACAATAGTTACTCCAATCTCATGAAAATTTATACAAAAACATAATAGACGTAGATTCTTACCCAACACAGGGAGGGGTTGTACTGTTTCCATAACATCTTCCACCGCCTGTAAGCTTATAGTATCTCCTATTCACAGAATGGATGGAAGAGATTAGATAGGACATAAAAATCACTATTGTAAGCAAAATGCCCATTTTTTACATAAAATCTTGGATACAAAGAATCAAGAAAATTTCCAATTTTTCTAAGCCCAGGTGACATGAGAAACACTAAATACATGACTTTTTCTAACCTGTGCACCCTTGATCTACTTCTGCGGACTGTGATCTCATGATGAACCTCGGATTTACCAGAATCAAGAGCAGGTTGTGAAATTTCAAGTCCCTCTTCCTCGATAATTGATACATATCTAAAAAGTGAAATGTTACAAGAAAAAATTATTAAAAAATTTCACTACTAAGCAATACCAAAGTCGCACGTTTGTACCTTCCCGGATGAAAATATTCGACTCCTAGGTCTTCATCCCACAAAAAGATATATTCATATTCAGCAACAATATCAGGATGTAGAAACCGTTTGGCAAACCACCTATCCAATTGAAAAAGATTTTTGACACATAAATATGACAACTGGCATTTGAAAAAAATAATGTGTCACTTAGTTTCTTCGTTTCTTGTGAAACATCTTTAAGATACATACCATTTTGTTTGGTTTATGGCAGAGACATGAATGACTTTGTCACCCCATTCCTCATTCCAACTTTCGACAATTCCATCATAGTGAAAAAGCATCACGACAAAATCATTTGCCAAAAACTACGAAAAATTTGTGAACGTCAGATGATTTTCACTGTTCATAATCAAGAATGTAAAGGAAAGGCAAATAATACCTTGTTAACAATTTTGTTTACCAATGTTTTTTGCTTTATCCCAACTGCAACTGCCAACAAATTTCTTGAAACCGTTGTCTCACCCTGATTACAAAATACTGCATGTCATGAATAAAGTGTACAAAAACTAACAAACAAAAAATACCAGAAGGATAATCAATATTGTAACTCAATAGTTATTACTAATAGAGAAAAATGGAAATTTGTCACATGGGAACAAAAAAAATTATCCTCATTGTTATCAACCAACTTTAATAACACAGTCTCCATTTTCATCCAGAACTCTCTTTCCATTTCACAACGTAAGAAAGTTGATCAAATTACAGAGCATCAGCATCAACGTCTAATAGTGTTACTATTAATTTATACAGCCCAAAAATCGATCAGTATTACAATACAATAAGTAAAGCATTCATGCAAATCAGCCGGAAGGGAGTAGAACCATAGGTGTTTATTCATAAATAGTCATTAAACCAGTTGAATGATCCATTGATGTCAAGCACATAAATGTTCGGTTACATTGCTTGCAGGGGCGAGCCCCAGGAGTGGAAGAAGGAAAGCGAGTTCATGAATTTTGGGTGGCAAAACTTGTATTTTTTTTAGAAAAAAAAAATTAAATTAAATTGCAGGAAAGGATATGACCCTGATTGTTGGTATTCATACTCAACATAAGTCGATTATTCCTTCCTATAATTTTGGGTATTCCTACACCAAATATTCAAAATTCACAAAATGGCCAAGTATATTTATCCAGCTGCTCTGACTACGCTATACTACACGAGCCTAAAAAAATGATTTCTCGCCTTCCCTACCATTAGTTTATTGAAAACTCTAACTAAGCCAAGAAGTGAAATCCTTGAGAAATCATGCAATAACTATTCAAAATAAGCACAAAGATGATCAGAGATGCCATGCCACAAATGATTATCACAGGTTATCATACTATTTAATTTTTTTTAACATGGATTACATACTTTTTCCGATATGGGACATGTTAGGCAGCTCACTTCCAAGTTCGATGTTGCCGAAACAATTCCTTTTGGCAAAGCTTCAGTACCTACAGGCCTGCATTGTCTCTGAAATTTAAAAAAAAGAAAAGAAAAGAAAAAAGACCCTTAGTTCGAAGGAGAGGATGCTAGAAAAAGATGTATTTAGCAAAGATAATAGTATAAATGACAAACTTTGCATTTCTCCGGATGTGTATTCTCTCTTGCAACATTTTCTATCGAGTTCGGTTTTGATGATTCCTACGAATTCAGATTCGAGAATCATTCATTATAAGTTAATTTACAACGATACAATCTGTAAGTTATAGAGATATGTGATGAAATTTAAACCGGTAACGACGATTATGCTCATACAGGGAAATTAAATCCACCTTGCAGTTATCAGAGTCGATATATTTATGTGTCCTGCTCAGTCCATATCCAGGCGATAACTGCATTAATGGAACATATCATTAAAAGAATCCATTTTGTTTTGAACCTTCCAGTTGTCGTTGTAAAACCCATAATTACCAAAAAACAGATAACGCGAGATAAAAAATAAATAATGACAATTATCTTTTCCTATAATCTGGGCAGGCACCGGTAAACCGACATCATTTAAATCTACATGATCCAAAGAATTTTTCATGCATACTTAGAAATATATTTAATAACACCAAGAACATAAATTAATGTGTTGCTCTTTGATTGTTGAATAAGTAAATACCTCGAACATTTCAGTCCCCAGCCATGCACTTCCGATAAAGAAAACACTACAAATCAAAGAAGCAGACACGACGAGACTGCAGAGACATGATCTGCTTTTAGGATCTGATAATAGAGAAACCTGAAACAAGAAACCAAGTTTCTGATCAGCGAAAACGAAAACAAGTAATCCCACAACGTAGATTGAAAAGTTACACAACTCGTAGATAAAACCAGCTCAAGTTGAAAAACACTAGAATCAATGGTGAAAGAAGTAGGCGCATTACGCCTAAACCAAGTTTGAACATGGAAAGTCCACCAAGAACTTTTGAGACATTGATACCATATGAAAACATATGCCAACATTAGTACTTGAAAAACTCTACCAGGAACATCAAAACTCAACGAAACAAATAACAAAACCGAGAGCTGTTGCCACAGCCATGATTATCGACACCAGCAAATAGACTAACCATCATTCCATCGAATAAATTCAGGAAGCCGCCTAAAAGGGGAATAGCATACAAAAGTGCTAATTAAACATTTAAACTAAAGGCTAGTTGACTAATCCATATGATTACCAATATATGGCATTCATAAACAATCTTATTCTCCAAACTTTATGACGTTTAGTTTATGAAAGTCAAAAGAGCAAAACAAAGACTTGAAACCAATAACAAAACGCCCCAATTTTTTAATTATCACTGCTTCGTTTTCATCTGACTGGCTGCTGGGCCAGAGACGACTCAATTTGGGCAATTGACTTGTATATTTTAAAAACAGAATTCATTTTTATTTTTTTATTTTTTTTGCTTTCTCTTTAGCTTTTTATCCATTTTTCAATCCACCCCGCAAAATAAAGAGCACCCTTTACAATTTAAACATAAAAGATGGAACAAAAATATATGATTTTTCCAAAAGATTCAAGCTTTAGAACATGTAAAATATTTTCTCATCATCCCCGTTGCATTTCTATATCTCCCCTTATGATCAAGACACGACCAGGTCAACCAAATACGACAGACAATAAACGAAAGAAACGAAGTCAAAGAGGAAAAAAACACGCAGGAAAATCAAGCACACAAACAGTTCACACATGAAAGTACAGAGAAAGAGAGAGAAAGATATAATTACAGAATTGATCTTCATACTACATTAAAATCTCCAAAAACTGGAAGACAAGACTGGAAGAACAAAAAGAAACTGCCCTTTCCCCCTTCGCTTTTAAAACCTTCGGAATAATCACATGAAATTCGAACAGTCCTCCTCAAAAAGCAACGAATATAAAGAAAGCCCACGAAAAAAAAAAAAGGAACAAGCCACAAAAGCCTGAAGGCGCCTTTCTGAGTTTACTTCATGGAAGACGGGGGACCCCGCAGATAGAGATAGGCACGTGTATATATAGTTTGATACTGTCATAGGATTTCGCTCTTCTCATGAAGAGGTGCCAATAATTAATTACACGGTGGATTGCCCCGTCGTGCGAAGACGTGCGAGGTATACCTGGCTACTGGGTTTCCGCCACGTGTCCCTGTGGGACCCGTTAATGATTGGTATTATTTATATTAATTTTTTTATGAGTAGGTTTTTATGAGACGAACTTACGAATCTTTATCAGTAGACGAGTCAATCCTACCGACATTCACAATAAAAAATAATACTCTTAGCATAAAAATTAATACTTTTTCATTGATGACCCAAATAAGAGATCTGTCTCACAAAAACCGTCTCACACAAGTTTTTGTTTTTTTTATTGTGTGATCCTTGATAAATTTAATAAATTTCAGGTTTTGATTTTATCATTTAGGAGGAGAAAATTAAAAATTATGATTTTTTGGGGTAGAATTTATATCAATTGACCAATGAAAATAGAAATGTCAATTTTTTTTTTTAAAAAATATTATTGCATAGTATTAATTTTACATTGATAATAAAACTAAATTTAACTGTGTTATTACAATGATAAATTTCATTATAAAATTACCAAAATTAAATTAGTCGGACATTTGACGGTGGATTTTTTCATTAAATATATAATCATAGTTTTCGTGCCAACAAGTGGAATTGATTATTTCCCATGTACATATTCACACACAGACACACACACCATGTATAGGCTATATGAAATATTAATCTTGTATATTTATCCGACTAATATAGTTTGTACATTATTGTATTAGTACGGGAGTTTATCCAATATACACCGAAAAATCGAGGCAGTGGATTTATCATCACCAAAACAAAAAGTTATTAGTGGTTGGAGCATATATATTGTGTATGTATATACAATATATTATATGCATTATAAATTGGTAATATGATTTTTCAAATTTAAATTATA
This sequence comes from Primulina huaijiensis, assembly GCF_012295235.1. Classification (NCBI taxonomy): domain Eukaryota; kingdom Viridiplantae; phylum Streptophyta; class Magnoliopsida; order Lamiales; family Gesneriaceae; genus Primulina; species Primulina huaijiensis. The sequence goes on along the minus strand of NC_133314.1, from coordinate 17,580,990 downwards.
TTATATTTTATTAATAACTCAAAGAGATGATATACGATATATGTTTTATTATTACTTCAATTTTGAATATAAAATTAGTTTCTTTTATCAAATAATTAAGAGAACAATTTTGAATCTTTGTTTATTTCGTATATTAAATAGTTATTATTATATGATGTAGTTAATATAAAATTATGATTATTTTTCTTTATTATTGATGGAAATTTTAGACCATAGAAAATGGGAAGATTTCGAAATTAAATATTTTATCAAATTATATTAAAAAATTGTTTATCTAGTTGAATTGAATTTATTAAATGATGTGATCTTGAAAAACTTGTATTAAATTAAATTAAATTAAATTAAATTAAATATATAAGATGCCAGAGATCACGAAAGTGACTTGGTCTTGAAATAACATGAATAAGGCAATTCAATTTCACACGTACTTGTATGATATTGTGTATCATTTCTTTAATCGGGGTCCAAAATTAATATCCTAACCAATCATTGTGTAATAAAATTTTCATCAATAATAATTATTAGAGTAGATGTTAAGAAAACTAATTTGTAGCTAATGTTTTATTGATTTTTATGTAATAAACAATTTTTATTTTGATAATATTTTATGTTTTAACAAATTATAACATTTATTTTATCTGTATACACATGCAAGCTGCATAGATAAAGACGTCGAATATGTTTGGTAAAATAAGGTTGTACATGTCACTCGATCATGAAACAAATTTAAAAGTTTTATATATTCTAAACTTGTTTCTAGTCGATTTAGAAGCTTAAAATAAGGATAAAAGTCGCTCGATATTAGCATATGTGATGTTAAACACCACGTTTTATTAGTAAGAACATGAAGATATCTAATCATTCAGATGAGTGATCATATGATGAGTCATTGAATAACCCTACGTCACACTTTCCAAATGGTTATCAACTATCGAGTCAATTAGTCAACGGTTATTGTTTTACATCATTAGCCCTCTGATCGGAGACAACATAGACCCTCTACATATTAGTGATGCACTTTGACTTGTTTGCTGTAATGCCTGAAGTAAATATTACAACTATAAAATAGTATTGATGGTATTTCTGTAAATAAGTTGAAAAATATTCAATTTATTTTGATGACATTTTCGTAAATAAGTTGAAAAATAATGAAGTAATTTTAAGGGCAAAATGGTAATTAGTGACATATTTTGCTCATATGAAGTCCAAATGATTTGAGATTTTGATATAACGTAGAAAACTCAAAGATATATAAGTTCCATGTTTTGAGTTTTGAAAAATTTGATCGTTTGACTGGTCCTAAGGGATATACCGGGTTAAAATATTAAATAGTATATATTATATTATATTTATAATATAATATAAAAAAAAAACAAACAAACAAAAAGATAAATTTGAAACTTTCTGTGAATGAATTCATTCACAGAAAGTTTCTTTCAACTGAGAGGCACGAAGGAAAAGTGAGAACGAAGTTTTGATTTTCTTTTCGATCTTGTGACTTATCGGTTTATCCAATCGACGAACCGACTTCAGTTCTAGGATCGTTGACACGAGGTCTTCGATTTGAGGTATAAATTTTATAGTTTTGGGGATGTTTAAAATTCGTCGATTTCTTGAATAAATCCGATAAATTGTTAAATCATACTGAAATTGAAGATTGTTGAATAGTGTATGATCTTAACGAAGTAGAGAAGATTATAGTGGTGTTATTTTGAATTATTCCCAATTTATTATAATTAGGGATTTTTAATCGTTGGATTGAGATTAGAGAGTTGTTTGTCAGTTGTTATTAATTCTGATTATATATTCGGAGTCTACGAAGTATAGGCTACACGTTGATATAAAGTTTTCGTAATTTGACGGATGTTGTAAAATAGCCTATTATTTGAAGTTAATTTATTTGGGTGTATTTGATGGTAGTATTGTGAATTAAATACACCAGAATATTAAATTGTTGAAAGATAAGAATTTATAATCGAGTTTTATATTTTGTTGAAGTAGTGTTATTGGGCTATTTGATTTTATATATTGAGATTGTTATGATTGTGTTGATACGGTGATAATGATCTGATAATTGTTGTTGAATTATTTAGATACATCACAAGCCTCGGGATCAAAGAAATAGTCAGATTTTATATATACTCGATTACCAGGTACGTGTTGACGTACGAGCATATGTTATTATTGTTTAGTATTGATAAATACTATTGCGTTGAACGATGATAAATCACTGGTATTGGGTGATTTGATATTATATCTGTTGTTGTTTATTATCGTTGATATTGTTGGCTGTCGTTTGTTGGGAGACGTCACGTTGATGTTGTTCGTTCGACGATATTGCTGTCGCCGGTGTTGGGGTGCGACGTATCGTCGATGTTATTCGTTCAACGATATTGCTGTCGCCGGTGTTGGGGTGCGACGTATCGTTGATGTTATTCGTTCGACGATATTGCTGTCGCCGGTGTTGGGGTGCGACGTATCGTCGATGTTGTTGTTGCAGTAGTATGAGAGTGATGACGTTGATATCTTGTTGGTTTGATTGTCCAGAGACAGCAAAGGGAGTATTTCTATTATCATTCCAGTTATATTTTATATTGTTGATAATATAACTGTTATGTATTACGATGATGATTGTTGTGTATGCTCACCTTTTGGGGGCTGTTTCTGTTGGACAGGTTACAGGACTATGCTGTGAGACATGATAGTGGTGAAGGGCTAGGTGTGTCTAGTCAAACAGTCCTGTAGTTTATAGTAGATAGAGACAGTATAGTTTATTGTCCTATTTGAGTTGTATGTGTGTATTTATTATACTGTTTCTGCTACACTGACGTAGATAGTGTGGTGATTGCACTATTTTATCGTATATGCATTATATTATTACGTCGTTGAAAGAAAATTTTTATGCATATGACGTCACATGTTGTATGATTACGTGGCGAGGTTTGGGGCGTCACATTTGCCGACTCTGTGAGGGTCAACAGGTAGCGAAATTGAGTGTAGTTTTGACATGCATATGAGTTTATGCTTTGTAGTTGGAGATTAATCGCTCGCCTACAAATGTGATTATTATGTGTGATTTGATGAGTTAATAGTGCAATGAATATCTTGCTAGAGTATGAATTGTGCTCAGGAGAAAATGTTTCTCTAGTTGCATACATGATATCATTATGATTACTCGAAGATGTATCATAAATTTTTTGAAGAAATTCCAAAATTTGTGACTTTCAAAAATTGAATAAGTGGAAAAGTTTATCTTCGAAATTTTGACTTTGTATCATAATAACGAGTTTTGTACTCTCATCACATCGGCAATGTCTTATCGTCGATCAAGATCATGATAAAACTACAATCGTTGATTATTTGATTAATTAAACTTGGAGTTTCGTAATCAAATTATGAGTAGTGGATTTCTAACAGGTCAAAAGGAGAATTTTATAAGGTTTTAGAATCTCACGGATAACTAAGGGCTTATTTAATCTTATCATATATATTCAAAAGTTGATAAGATAAACATGAGATATTTGAAAGATGTGAAATCCTAGTTGTAGAAGGATCTTTGTTCAATTGAGAGAGACATTAAATATATGTTATCAAAAACTGCTAACACACGAACATCTTATAAAATATATAATTGTCCACGTATTCCTTGACAATCAAACATAACTCTCTATATGTAATGGAATTGGGAATCTGCCCATGAACTTATATTCTATTCTCGCGAGTCAAATATAAGAATTTTAAATAATAATGATTCTAATCAATATCTTATAATTGTCGATATAATATGTGTATTTAATTCCACGATGTTTCGGGAGTAGCGAATAATTTAAAAATCAAAATGATAATTGTATTGATTAATTTTTTTTATATATATAATAATAATTGTATTGACTATTGGTTAAGAACCTGATCGAGGCTACATTATTCATTTAAAAATTTAAAAAACCAACTAGATAAATTTATATTTCTTTAAGCAGAAACACTTTCACACTAAGAGTAGTATATCGTATCGTACTGAAAATTGTATATCGTACACCGTATCGAAAATTACGGTATAAACAAATTAATACCGATATACCGAAATTTTCAGTATATCGAAATTTCGGTACATATAACTGACATATCGATTATACCGAAATTATAACTAGCTTATCGAAAATACGAAATAAAAATAATGATTGAACAAAGAAATTTGAAAAATGAAGTAAAAGTACATTATTCGAATAGTAGGTCTCTTGTAAGACGGTCTCACGAATCTTATCTGTGAGACGTGTCAACCCTACCGATATTCACAATAAAAGTAATATTTTTAGCATGAAAAATAATATTTTTTCATAGATGACCCAAATAAGATATCCGTCTCACAAAATACAACCCGTGAGACCGTATCATACAAGTTTTTGCCTTATTCGAAATGTTTTTTTAAAAAATAAAAAAGATACAAGATACAAAGACGTGTTTTTATAGGGAAAGAAGAAAGATCATTTCTTCAGATTTTATCAAAATGTAAAACACGCGATTTTGTGTACACAAATATGTATATATACATCAGTATTTGCATTAAAAAAATTGGAAAAATTTTGTATTAAATTTTCAAAATATTTATTGGATTCTAGTTTATCTTAACTTACTTGTCGAAAATTTCAACCAGTGAACTAAAAAAATTGAAATCGTTATATTATTTTCCTGTATAATTTTCATTTATGCTAATAGAGTATAATTATTTTAAGTTACTGACTGAAATGTTTATATTTAAAAATAATTTATAAGGTATTTGAAAGTAATATTAAAAGAATTAACTGTTGTATAGTTAAATTAAAATATTTCTAAATGAATTGAGATATTTTAAATCAAAATATATTTACTTTTCAATCGCATTAGTATTATTTGGTGTAGAAGATAACACCATAATTAATAATATATTTGTATTTCATTCCACATTTAGTTCAAATTCTACGAATAATATATATTATATTTTAATTTATATATATGATTAGATTGATGTGAAAGTTAGTTTGTGTGTATTTTTTTTTGACAGGAAAGCTCGCAATTTATTATTTGAGATCATCCATTACAAGCTTAACCAACCAAGAAGGAAACTCGCCGTTCATCCAAACAAAAGATGAATGCGATGAAAAAGCAAAATGAGCAATATTATGAGCTATTTTATTGGCCTCTTTACGAACATGCACAATCTCTGAAACAACGGGCTCCTTCAGTATGGGTATACTATATGCTGCACAAGCTCCAATGTAGTCATGGTTCTCTCGGTCGGTAGTGACAGTATGCACTGCTAAAAGAGAGTTTGTTTCCATATGCATATCTCTAAAATTCATTTCATAAAGAAGACTGACACCCTCCCTAATTGCCAATAGTTTACCATGTACCACAGAGATTGGTTGATTAATTTGCTTGCCAAATGCCATCAACAACCGACCTTGCTTGTCTCGGACAACTCCCCCTATGCTGAAGTGATTTAGTTCGGCGTTGACCGCTGCATCTATGTTAAGTTTTAAAGTGCTAGCAATCGGCGGTGCCCAAGAGTTCCCCTCATTCTTCATGCATACTTGTCCTGATTATCTTGTTTTACGGAAGTCGGCAAGGAAGTTTGAGCTCCATCCCACATCCATAATAATCGAGCCCCTTCTGTCACCGTGCAGAAATTTTTGTTTAACATTCCAGACAGCCTAAGCATGCGTCGCCAAGTTCTCAAATTCCTCTTTAGATAGTTGTTCTTTCATCCACAAACAAAGATCCATAATATAAGCCCACTGCCCATCTCTCAGCATATACGCAAAGGCAGTGTTCTTCCAGAGGTGTTTAATATAAGCACAGTAAAATAAAGAGTGGCATGTTGAATCATAAGAGAATTTGCATAAATCACAGGCTTCATTTACTAGTCTACCCAAATTCAGATTGATAGCGATGCAATCATGGGAGATATTCCACCAGAATAGTCGAATCTTCGGGGCAGCGAGAGTCCCCAGAGAAATGACCACCATTTTTCGTTAGAAGGCACCGATTGGTGCTCCGGCACTGACTATAGACCACGTTGCAACCGACATCCATCTTGCACTGAGTACTTACCTTTAGGATCAAAACACCAGAAAAGCGAATCTTGCATATCAGATCGAGGAAGTAGAACATTGAGAATTTCACCAGCTATATACGGATTAAAACTACCATAGATTAAGTTAGCATCCCAGGCACCAACTTTGATTAAGGCACTCATTGTTACGTCACGAACCCAAGGCACCAGCGGGTCCCAATTTTAGACTGTATACTCGGTACCCATTTATCTTCAAAAATATTAATTGAGTGCCCATCTTCAACTCTAAAAATTTGACCACTGGTCAAGAGGTCTTTACTCCGTAACAACGATCTCCGTATGTAAGATGGATTACTCCCCAGCCCTGCTTCCAACACTGACCCATATCGAAAGTATTTCCCCTTAAGAATTCGGCTAACCCGAGAGTCCGGAAATTGAATGAGACGCCACAACTGTTTGGCAAGAAGCGATGGGTTAAATACAACCAGTTTTCGGAAGCCTAGTTCGCCCCTCCTTTTAGATTGACAGAGAAAGTTCCAGGTTTTCCAATACGTTTTCCATTTGCCATTTTCCACCCCCACCAGAAGCTTGCACATTCGCTTTCAATCTCTTCACAATCAAGAGCATGTATTTTAAAACATGACATAGCAAAGGATGGAATTGCTTGCATCACTGATTTAATGAGAACCTCTTTACCACCCATAGAGAACCACCTGTTTCCTCATCCTTGGATTTGCTTCACCATTTTTTCTACCAGATATTTAAAATGGAGTCGTTTACTTCTCATGGACACCGCTGGAAGGCCCAAATACAAATCATGACACTGTACCACTGGAATAGTTAAAATTGTTTCCAATGTCTCCCTCAGCATCGTATTGGTATTAGGGCTAAATGATAAGGCTGACTTATCATAGTTTATGAGTTGCCGAGATGCCTTCTCGTAAATATTGAGGCATTCTTTCACTCGAGCCCCGTCTTCCATAGTCGCTCTGAAGAAAACCAAACTGCCATCTGTGAAAAATAAATGGGATATTGAAGGGCAAGTACTCACAATTTTTGCCCCCTGAAAGAGACCCCTTGCCTCATAAGATTTGAGAAGGGCCGAGAGGCCTTGGGCACATAATACAAAGAGATATGGGGAAAACGGGTCTCCTTGATGTAGTCCTCTGCTCGATATGATTGGATCAGCTACTTCCTGATTTACTAGTAAGAGACAGATCTAACACAATTCATGACCTGATTTATCCATCTGTTGTCAAAACCCAACTGTCCCAAAAGTACTAGGAGGAAGTCCCATTCCATGCGATCACAAGCTATACTCATGTCCAATTTTAAAGCGGCATATCCACTCCTTCCAGATCTCCTATTTCTCATAATATTTCAAAGCCCACAATGATGTTATCAGCAATCAACCGGCCAGGCACTCTAAGTATCCTCTATAATCTTAGACAAGACTGGACGGAAACAGTTAGTAAGAGCTCGAGCAACTATTTTGTAGCACACGTTGCAAAGGCTAATTAGTCGAAAATCCTTTAGCATCATCGGGTCCTTGACTTTAGAAATCAAGGTAACAAGGGTCTCATTCCATTCTTTGAGGGAAGCCCCCTCATTAAGTACTCGAAGTACCGCGGTGGTGACAACTTCTCCTACCACATGCCAGAATCTCTGATAAAATAGGGTAGACATACCATCTGGACCTGGGGCTTTATCTGGATGCATGTCAAAGAGTGCCTGATGGACTTCACTGTCTGTAAACAGGCGATAGAGATACTGATTCATCTATGTGTCTACTTTCGGTTCAATTACTGTCAAGACTCTGTCCATATCCTCTGCAGTCACATTAGATGATGCGAATAGGGAGCCGTAATAATCCAAAACAATTTCAGCAATTTCTCTAGCTTTTGTGCACCAATAACCATGGTTATGGTGTTCATGGTTTTGCGCTGCGAGGCTTTTGAATGAAAGAAACGAGTATTTCGATCACCCTCTTTTAGCTAGGAAACTCTGCTCCTTTGCCTCCAATAAATTTCTTCTCGAGTTGCCAATTTTTCGACTTCACCTTCTAGAGACTTAATTTGTTCCCCATTCCTCAACCACTGTCAACTTGTTCTGAGTTTGTTAAGAAGCTCTCGCTAGACTTAAGAAGCTTATGAATACGACGGAATCCAGATTGGTTCCACTGAATAAAGGATGCGCTGAACAAGTGCCCTGTTTTCATTTAGATTTTACTCGTTCGTTTTTTCGTTCAAAATTAGTTTAAACTCCCTATTTTATTTTAAATGTTGCAAAATCATCATTGAGCTTTTTAATCACGTGACATTATTATACATATCAAATATGTTCTTAAAGATATACAGCTAAAAACATACAGTTACATAAAATTTATCATAAATTATTAAGATGTAATATTTTTTGAGACGAGCTTTTTTGGGTGCTCCTATTTATAAACGAAGTTTTCGAGTCATAGGATTACCCGATGACTAACAATATTGTTGCCATAGACGTGCATGCAAATGGCTCAGAAGTCACATCACTGTTGTGTCGTGCACAATTGTGTATTTGTGTAGCATGAAGTAAACCCGAATCAATCTTTGTGATCAAAATGCAAAATAGTAAACGCTGCGTCACTGCAAAGAATATTTCATCCGACTACACATTCACAAGAAGCCTTAGCAAATAAAATAATCAAGAAACTGGCAAACGTGCAAGACTAAAAGACTCAAATAGATATTCGGAAAACGGAAGATGATAAAGAGATGAAATATGTATTAGGACGTAGAACAGCATGTACTCTTGTTGGAATCTTGAGGGCCAACTACAAGGGACGTCCCTTCTTTGATGCTTGAAGGTCCAGGTTCATTTGAGGAGATCGTCTTTTTGCTGATAATTCGATAAATTTCTGATAGGATGGTCTGAAAAGATTTCTCGACGTTGATTGCTTCCAAAGCAGATGTTTCTATGAACGAAAGCCCCTCTGTTTCAGCAAATCCTTGAGCATCCTCTGTGGCAACGGCTCTGAGATGCTTAAGATCAGTCTTATTTCCTATGAGCATGATAACAATGTTCGAGTCTGCGTGATCCCTAAGCTCCTTCAGCCAGCGACTAACGTTCTCAAATGTAGTTGGCTTAGTCACATCATATACAAGAAGAGCTCCTAGGGCACCACGGTAATATGCACTTGTAATGGCTCTGTATCTTTCTTGGCCAGCAGTGTCCCATATTTGAGCCTTAATAGTTCTTCCCTCAACCTGTTTTGACAAGGAAAAGTCAGTAAACAGGCACAATTTGTAAATAGTTTCTTGATTCTGATGTCTAGCCGGAATCCATGTTACAAGAAAATGAACTCGGTGACCAGAATGCATATATGGATGCTAGCGAGCTATTAAAACTTCCAACATCCATTTATTGAACCAAAATCAGTGATGAAAAAAACACATTCATAATCCAAAATAAAACTACATAAATAACATCTTGAAGAAAAAGGGTCATTAACCCAACACTTCACTGCATTATCTTGCAAATCAGAAATTGCTAGAGCACAAGTAGAGAAAAATTAATAGTTGGACCACCCTGTCCTCCTCTTCTTTCCCAGTTGTTTCAAGACTTGAGCTAATGATATTTCCCCCCGTGAATAGAAATTTCAGGTAAACTCTGTATCTTTCTGTTCTGTAACCTTTACCCCCAGAGACTCCCACTGCCATTCTTTACCCCCTAACCTAGAAGTTTAGAAAGTTCAACATCTCAAACTTTACTATTTTGAGTATTGTAGCCAGTTAAGAGGTTGGATCGCTCATCACGTCCCACCATGCCAACAAGTGAGTCATGCTGATCATGATCATTTATGTCATTATTTACAATGATATAGCCTTACACACAGAGAGAGAGAGAGAGATTATTGTCATATTGAACAGACAACAACGAGATCACCGAAATTCAAAACATAAATGATAATTGGGCAATAAAACTACATGCATACTATGCTAATAGTGCATGAATTCCTCAATAAAATTGAAATTTTATATATTGATTTTGAACCAAGAGCGATCCAAAGTAAAATTAATTGTGAGAGAAATAAATCAGAAGAGCATCAAGTACCCAATAAAAAAACAACAATCAAGACAAAATAACCACACAAAGGAGCGTCATGATTCAACTGTTACAGAATCTTTTAACATATAATTCTTCTGAAATTACTCCACAAGTCCAAGGATGCTATAGCCATGAATCAAGCACTAATTCAATAAATTATGTGAGAAATGAAGAGATCAAAAATCAAATTGTTTTATTTCATCTCATGCGTACACTTTATAGATGTACTACAAGGATAAGAATGACATAAAATAGGAACAAATAATTTGTTACAAAAAATTAATCTAATCTAGTTGATAAGATAAAAATAATTTTCAAATATGAAAATAACAAACAAATCTAAAAATGCTCATATTATCCAACACCTCCCCTCAAGTTGGAGTTGGGATTGAAATGTCGAGAACACCCAACTTGGGAAGTATCCGGCGATGCGCATCACCACCGAGAGGTTTGGTAAAGATGTCTGCTAATTGATCACTAGAACGTAGGTAGACATGAGCAATAAGACCTGCCTGAATTTTTTCTCGTACAAAATGGCAATCAATCTCAATATGTTTTGTGCGCTCGTGAAATACAGGGTTCTCGGCAATGTGAATAGCAGCTTGACTATCGCACTAACAGAAATTGGTTTTGGATGATGGAAGCCCATATTTGAAAAGAGATATCTTAACCATTGTAATTCAGAAGTGAGTGCAGCTAGAGAACGATATTCAGCTTCTGCAGAGGAACGAGAAACTGTGGATTGTTTCTTGGTTTTCCAAGAAATGGGGCAAGAACCAACCATGGTGAAATAACCAGTGGTGGATCGACGAGTAGTTGGACAACCAGCCCAATCAGAATCAGCGTATCCTACCAAAGTAAGAGAACTAGATGCAGAAAGAAATAAACCCTTAATCACAGTTCCTTTTAGATAACGAAGAACCCGATATGCAGCATCGAGATGACTAGAGTAAGGGCATAACATGAATTGACTAAGTACATTTACGGCAAATAGAATATTGGGTCAAGTTACAGTGAAGTATAAAAGTCTCCCCACGAGTCGACGATAAACTGCTGGATCGGAAAAAAGAGTGCCATCATTTGATCTCAAATGAAGGTGTTGTTCCATAGGAAAATCAGATGGCCGAGAGCCGGTCATTCCAGAATCATATAGAATATCAATAGTATATTTTCGTTGACATAGAAAAATCCCTTGTTTAGAACGGGACACTTCACTACCTAAAAAATACTTAAGATTACCAAGGTCCTTAATGGAGAAAGATTGAGCAAGAAATTTCTTGATATCAGAAATTGCATCATCATTGTTTCCAGTGATAATAATGTTATCGACATATACGAGAATGAAAATAGAAATCTGATCACGTATATATGTAAAAAGACTATAATCTGAGATAGATTGATGAAAACCGCGTTCAATAAGGGTGCTTGAGAATTTAGAAAACCATTGACGAGAAGCTTGTTTAAGACCATATAGAGATTTGTTTAATTTACATACGCGAGTCTCACCCTTATGAGAGAATCCCGGAGGAAGTTTCATATAGACCTCTTCATTGAGATCACCTTGTAGGAATGCATTGTTGACATCAAGTTGGTGTAAAGACCAACTTTTTATGGCAGCAATTGAAAGGAGAAGACGAACAGTGACTAGTTTGGCTACTGTTGCGAAAATATTGTGATAATCGATACCTTCTACTTGAGTGCAGCCTTTGGCAACTAGACGAGCTTTATATCTTTCAACAGAGCCATCTAATCGATATTTTATTTTGTAAACCCATTTACAACCAATAGGTGATTTATTATTCGGAAGTGAACATGAAGACCAAGTATTGTTTGATTGGGCTTGAATTTCTTTGGCCATGGCATCACGCCATTCGACAGACTTCATGGCTAGAGAAAAAGATTTTGGTTCATTGTTTTTAATATGATTAGTGAGAAACACACGATGAGAATGATTCATATGAGTTAAGGAAAAATAATTTGCAAGCGGGAAATCGGTCGAGAGAGAAATATGATTGCAAATATAATCTTTCAAATGGGTGGGTGGACGTCAGATTCTATGATGATGGTTACTGGTTATAGGAGAAGAATATGTCGGAAGAGAATTGGTAGAGCTATCAACCGAAGAAAATGTTGGAATGTCCATTGAAGAAACATTGGAGTGATCAACTACATTATGATGGATTGGATCATTAGAAGAAACATTAGGAGATGTATTAATCGACTTTATGTTATAATCAAAGGATTCATTATCATAGATTGGGGTGATGGAGATAAAATTTTTTGATGAAGGAGATGGGAGATCGTGATACGGGAAAGTTGATTCATGGAAAGATGGAATATGACATCGCGAGAAACATATATTTAACGAGTCTGGAAGTCATATATGCGATACCCAGTTTGATCATATGGGTAACCAACAAAGATTCCAGGCCTGGCCCGCTCATCAAATTTATGGCGAATATTCATATTTTTTGCAAACCATAAACATCCAAAAACACCAAGAAATGAGTATGGTGGAACATTCCCAAGTAAGACTTGATGAGGTGACTTATATTGAAGGACTGGAGTTGGAAGTTTGTTAATGATGAAAGCAGCTGTGAGAATACAGTCACCCCAAAAAGAAATAGGCAAGTTCGCTTGAAATCGTAAAGTGCGGGCGACATCAAGTAAATGTCGATGGTTACGTTCTACAATGCCATTTTGTTGGGGGGTTTCAACACAACTACGTTGGTGAATAATACCATTATCATGAAACCAAGTGCGCATTTGTACGGAAAGAAATTCAAAACCATTGTCTGAGCGAATAGTTTGAAGTTGAGGAAGGAAAATTCCCCCATTGCCAGAATTGATGCGAGAAAGTTTCGTAATGAATTGACGATTAATTTGATTAAAAAAATGAATTAACATATTAAAGGTTTCAAATTTATGTTTTAATAAATAAACCCAAGTGCATCGTGAATAATCATCAACGATAGTAAGGAAAAAACGAGATCCATTATGAGAAGGTATAGAAAGAGGACCCCAAATGTCAACATGAATTAATTCAAAACAATGAGAAGAACAAGACACTTCGAGAAAAAGGGAGTCGTGACTGTTTAGCACGAAGGCAAACGTCACGAATAAAATCTTTATTAGCAAAAATATTTGGAGAATTCTCAACAATAAAATCAAAACGAAACCTAGATGGATGACCCAGGCGAGAATGCCATAGGTCGAATTTATTACAGTGCTTGAAAGAAAAGGCAGAATTTAAAGTTAAGTCCGCATCTAAATAGAAAAAGCCATTACGAGCACTACCCCGACGAATTGTCTTCTTCGTTGCTCGGTCCTGAAATATACATGAAGAAGAAAAAATTGCATCACAATTTATGGACTTGGTTAATTGTGAGATAGAGAGTAAGTTGAATTTAAATGATGGAATGTGAAAAACATTCGTGAGAGTTAGTGATGACGAACAAGTAACAGTGCCTATATGTGTCACAGGCGCTTGAGAACCATCAGGTAATTGAACCGATAAACTGTTATTGACTTTACAATATGAAGAAAAAAAAGAAAGAGATGTACATATATGATTAGAGGCAACTGAATCAATAATCCAACAACAGGGCTAAACAAGTAAGAGCTGTACCTGCCAAGTGGGACCAATGAACCACCAGATTCGTCCTTGGCGAGAAGTGCAAGAAGTTTATTGTATTGTTTAGAAGTTAGTTGGCTAGCAAAAGTAGCAGAAGGCAGCTCTGTCTTCTTCATCTGCGTATCTGCAAAGCCGGAGGAGGTTGCTGATTTCTTAACTCGCGTATCGGGAAAGCCATGAATCTGATAGCATGTGGCAAGAGTATCACCATGCTTGTTGCAATGCTCACAGAAAGGGCGTTGGTGTGATACCCTTGTCCCACATTTTAAAAATTAAAAATTTAAAATGAGTTTATAATGACTTACAATGGACTTCTATAACAACTTGGGTTAATCATTTTCGTAAAGCGAGGACGCATACGGAGTAGTTGCTATAGGGGCCCATTGTGCAGTCACACAGCCGCGGGCCCGGGCTCGGGGCGTGACAGTTGGCGTTTTCCCGAAGATCGAGAAGGCGGCTTATACGCTGCTGAATCAACATTAGGAGTAGTTCGGATATTGATCTCTTGTTGTTTTTCTTCTTGACAGACCAAATTATAGATTCACTGAATTGAAGGGACAGGCTCCATTAGAAGAATTTGGCTGCGAATAGCTGAAAAACGATCATGCAAGCCTTGAAGAAACACCATGGCACGATCTTTATTTTGTTGATCAAGGATATTTTTAGCATTGCCGCAAATACATGGAGTAATAGAAATAATGGAACTGAGTTCATCCCACAAAGATTTGAGTTGTGTGAAATATAGGGAAACAGATCTACCATCTTGTTTGAGAGTGGAGATTGATTGTTTCAATTGATAGATCTTAGGAGCATTTGATTGAGAAAAACGATCTTTAAGGTCCGTCCGGATCTGAGCTGCAGTTTCAGCATACAAGATACTTGGACGTATCTATGGTGAAACGAAGTTAAGAATCCAAATCCCAACTAAGTTGTTACACAGTTCCCAGTTGGAAAAATCATCCTTTTCTTGTGGCATTTTAAGAGATCCATCAACAAAGCCAAACTTGTTTTTAGCACGGAGTGCCATTGTTACCGCACGACTCCATGAACCGTAATTGTCTCCAGTCAATAAAGGAGTAACAAGAACAGTTGAAGGGCTATCGGAGTGATGAATAGCGTACAGATCGGTTTTGATAAGAGCTGAAGAGTTTGGAGATGTTTCTTCGCCCGCCATATTGAAGAAACAATGGAAAAGTATGGAATTGAATAAGGGAATTATATGTGATATGACTATGTTGCTCTGATACCATGTGAGAAATGAAGAGAGCAAAAATCAAATTGTTTTATTTCATCTCATGCATACACTTTATAGATGTACTACAAAGATAAGAATGACATAAAATAGGAACAAATAATTTGTTACAACAAATTACTCTAATCTAGTTGATAAGATCAAACGAATTTTCAAATATGAAAATAACAAACAAATCTAAAAATGCTCATATTATCCAACAAATTAGAACCTCAGAAGTTGTTCATTTCTGCATGTGTGCCCAAAATTGATAAAGAACTAGAGCTCTATTAAAAATGCTTCAATTATTGTGAAAGGCAATGGTCCCCCAAAATTCCCTCATGGGTCATCATCACTAATTAATTCTTCCTCACCTTCCCTCACACAAATAAGAACAAATAAAGAAAATGTTACCGACACAAGGAGAAAACAAAGGCAGTCGGGATTCAGTTTTCGCCACTTAAGGAAAATACATAATGCATTCGCACATTCTTCAGATAAGATGAGATCAACAAAGAAGGATAAGGCATCCTAGAGTTATCCTGAGAAAGTACTTAACCTGCACCGCCTTTATTACGTAATAAACTTAATACTCCAAATTCAAGCCTTGATCACCGTACAATTACTGAACCAGTCCTCAAAGTAATCAATTAAGTGGTACACAATTACTCGTATATCTCATTAATCACGAACAAATCCAGACAACAAAACCCTCCACAAAAAACACGTCAATTCACTCAGATTTTTCAGCAAAACTCATGCAACAAACAAGAGTATCAGACCCAAAACAACCCACGAAAATCTCCAAAACTCAATTCTCTTTACCCCACACCCTCAACCAAACAAACTAGAAACAGTAGCAGATGAAGCATGAACACGGACCTGGAGAGTGCGGGTAGCGAATTCAACACCGATCGTGGACTTAGATTCCAAGCAGAACTCATTTCGAGTGAATCGAGAGAGCAAATTGGACTTACCCACGCCCGAATCGCCGATTAACACCACCTTAAACAAGTAATCGTAGTCCTCATCAGGTCTTCTCGCCATTCTTTACAAAGATTCCGAAATTCCGGCTTCGGAATCGGTGGTGAATTCAAGAAAAAAAGATTACATAGGAGCTTAATATAATAATCCGAGGGTCTCACTTTCGAAGAGGAACATTTAGCAAAATAATTGTGGGGGCGAATGATTGCCTGGGGAAATGAGCTGTTAGCCACCTCTATACTACGCTTACTTTAATTACTAAAATAGCCTCCACATTTTCTTAATAAACTCAATTTTCTTCGACCAATTTTCTGTAATATGTCGTTTTCCATTTATTAGTGTTTCGCACGCTCTTCCCTGTATGGCACATACAGAAACGTATCGTAACAAGATTTTGTTTTGTTTAACTTTTCACTCATAGTCTCTTGTCTTGGATTGATTCGTTCCATATACAACGAAAAAATCAATCTGTGAAACGATCTGTTAAAGTAAGCTGGAACCTCGCGGAAAGGAGAGGAAAACTCCAGGAAGAAGAAATCTTATTTCGGGAAAATTCTAGATGAATTCAAAGAGTACAATTATTTATACTAAACTAAAGGAACAAAAACGCATTTGTCTAAAACGTGTTTTCACTTTTAGCTCTCAACACTCTCCTTCAAGATTGGTGTAGGTTTAAAACACCAATCTTGGACAGTAAATACGAGTGTTGTTCCCTACTTAGACCTTTAGTGAAGATATCGGCAAGTTGCTCGGTTGTGGGAATATATTCAGTCTTGATCATACCGTTCTTGATCTTTTCTCTAATCAAGTGGCAATCAATCTCTATATGTTTGGTGCGCTCATGGTATAGTGGATTTGCCGCAATGTGTAAAGCCGACTGGTTATCACAATATAAGATTGGCGTTGTGCTCAATGTCACTCACATATCTGTTAGTAACCCAAGTATCCAAGTCACTTCACATGTGGTGCTCGCCATTGCTCGATACTCCGCTTCAGCGGACGAACGTGACACCGTACTTTGTTTCTTAGATTTCCAGGAGATCAGGGAGTCTCCCAACTTGATACAATAACCCGTAACCGAGCGACGTGTCATTGGGCACGCTGCCCAATCAGAATCACAATAAGCATGCAATGAGAAATTGTTATTGGCTGTCAACATGATTCCCAGACCAGGTTCAGATTTCAGATAGCGTAGCACACGCAGAGCTGCATCCATATGTGATCTCTTTGGTGCATGCATAAATTGACTAAGAATTTGTACAGCATAACAAATGTCGGGTCTTGTAATAGTAAGGTAAATGAGCCTCCCAACCAATCTTTTATAAACATCAGATTCTGCCAGTAAATTATCATCAAGCTCATTGACAGAGTTCTGTCGATTGAACTCATCCAGCGTATGACTTGTGAGCTTTTGATGTTGCACAACAGGGGTGTCGCAAACTCTAGCACCTGTCAAACCCGAATCAGCTAATAATTCTAACACATATTTGCGTTGGTTTAGATAAATCCCCTCCTTGGACCGAGCCACTTCAATGCCAAGGAAATAACGCAAGTGCCCAAGGTCTTTAATATGAAAATGAGAATGCAAAAACACTTTGATGTCAGAAATAGCGTGTTTATCACTTCCAGTGACTACAATGTCATCCACATAGACCAACAATGTGATATGCAAAGAGTCACGCTTAGTAAAGAGAGAATGATCATGGGGCGACTGGACAAAGCCTGCTAGTCGCATAACACCAGCAAATTTAGTGTTCCATTGGCGTGATGCCTGTTTGAGGCCATAGAGGGACTTAAAGAGTCGACAAACACGCTGCTCCCCTTGAAGAGAATGGCCAGGTGGCACCTGCATATACACCTCTTCATCCAAATCTCCTTGGAGGAAAGCATTAGTCACATCCATTTGATAAAGAGGCCAATTTTTCGAAGCCGCAACACTTATCAAACATCGTATAGTGACTATCTTAGCGGTAGGAGAAAATGTGTCATGATAATCGATCCCTTCTTGTTGAGTATAGCCTTTGGCTACAAGACGAGCTTTAAAGCGATCAACTGTACCATCAGGGTGTCGCTTAATTTTATAAACCCATCGACAACCAATGGCTCTTTTTCCAATCGGCAAGTGCACTAATTCCCAAGTGTGATTAGATTCCAATGCTGCTAATTCTAAATCCATAGCTTCCTTCCATCTAGGATCCAAGACAACCTTATGATAAGAGTTAGGCTCCTTGTCGGTAGAAATGCAAGCCAAGAAAGATTGATAAGGTTTAGAAAATTTGGTATAAGTGAGATACCGACTGAGGGGATACTTGGATGTAGCCAAATTACTGTGGGATAACGTAGGGCAAGAATAGTCTTTGGTCCAAACAGGAGGCTTGGGGACACGTAAGGATCGTTTCGGAGGCTGGAAAACCGTGGGAGCCTCATGAGTAGCAGGAGGTTGAGTCAGAGGATCAACAAATTCAACATGAGCAGGGGATATATCTTCAACAAACTCTGACTGAAGTAAAGGAGATTTACAAGCAATCTGTGGAGGGAAAATAGGCATGATGGGATTGGGAGTGGCGAAGGGAAAGATCTGTTCATGGAAGACTACATCTCTTGACACAAAAAACTTCTTAGCACCCAAACTCATAACTTTGTATCCCTTTTGGGTGCTGGAATAACCCAAGAACACACAAGGACTAGCTCGAGCAGAAAACTTGTCCTTCAAAGTTAATGAAGTTGCATAGCACAAGCACCCAAAGACACGAAGATGATCAAAGGTTGGAGATTTATGGAACAACATATCATATGGTGTCTTGTTTTTTATTAGCGGACTGGGAGTACGATTAATGAGATAACAAGAAGTTGAAACACAGTCACCCCAGAATTCTAATGGTAGTGAGGATTGAAAACAGAGAGCTCGAGCTATATTAAGTATGTGTCGATGTTTGCGTTCAACGACTCCATTTTGTTGTGGAGTGTAAGGACAAGAACTTTGATGTAGTATACCTAAGGAATTGAACAACGAAGTACAAGCACTTTTGAAGAAGTCACTTGCATTATCGGTCCGAATGGTCTTTACAAGAGTAGAAAATTGGGTATGGACCATTTGGAAAAAATTCTTAGAATCTGTAGCACCTCAACCTTAAACTGCATAAGGTAAACCCATGTTGCTCTGGAAAAATCATCCACTATTGTGAGAAAATATCTATGACCATTATGGGTGGGGGTATGAAAAGGACCCCAAACATCAACATGTATCAATGCAAAACAAAAAGATGAGTGAGATAAACTTTTGGAAGGAAACTTAATTCTAGTTTGCTTGGACATTGGACAAACAGAACAGTGAGGGATACTCACAGAATTTGGCATAAAAGGCAGCATTTGCATTCTAGCTACAGACATGTGTCCCAAACGTTTGTGCCAAACAAAATGGTCATCAGACACATTAACTATCGGATTGATATGACCAATAGTGTTATTACAAATGGAATGAGGAAATGAAACAGAAGGTACTAAGCTGGGTCCGGAGCTTGAGAAGGATCTTGTGTCAAGATGGTAAAGTCCATTGCATTCTTTACCAATCCCCATTAATCTCCCAGTCTTGAGGTCCTGAAATAGGCAAAAATGGGCATAAAGTGTAACAAAACAGTTGTGATCTTTGGTGAGTTTGGATATTGACAGTAGGTTGAAGTTGAAATCTGGCATGTGTAAGACATGGTTAAGGATGATGGAATCAGTGAACAAAATAGACCCTATCTTATTGACATGAGCCTTGGTACCATTTGGCAGTCTTACAGACCTAGGAGAAGTTGCCACAGATTTAGAGCTTAGCAACATATTCGAATTCCCAATCATATGCTCATTAGCACCACTGTAAATAATCCAATGAGATGAAAGGTTTGTTGTAGAGGGTATACCTGCCATATTCACAACTGGTTCTGTCACAGAAGGAAGCTTATGAGTTCCCAGCATTTTCAAGATCTTGGCATATTGAGCAGGTGTGAAGACTGAAGTAGCAGCTACATTGAAATCTTCTGTGCTGGACTGAGTGGTAGTCTCAATTTGTGCCATATCAGTCAAGTTAGCATATGGTCTCTGATTTCTAGATGGATCTTTAGGTGCTCTGCCATTTTGTCCTCCCTTTCTGCTGTTATTGGCTTTGTGCAATTTGTGACCAGGTGGATATCCAACCAGTTTGTAACAAAAGTCCTTGGTATGGCCATTCCAGTGACAATAATCGCAAGTTAAGATATCTTTTTTTTTGGTTACCAAGCTTACCTTGAACAGAGAAGAATGCTGTTGATGACTCTTCCACAACTGAAAGTAATCTATGTGATTCCTCTTGGGATATAATAGAGAACGCTTGACCAACTGAAGGCAGAGGACTCATCATCAAGATTTGACTTCGAATTTGTGCATAACTGTCATTGAGCACCATCAAGAATTGTAGGAGTTTCTGCTGCTGATCATGTGTAATATATTGCCTTGCCGTATCACATTCACACGAAGGTAGTATAATTAATGATGAATATTCATCCCATAATTGTTTCATCTTACAGTAGTAACTTGACACGGTGTTATTAGCTTGTGTCAATCTCCCAATTTCTCGGTGGAGGGCAAAAATTCTTGAACCATTGACTTTATCATATTGATCTTTAAGATCAGACCAAACAGCAGACGCATCTAGAGCATAAACAATTCCCCCAAATATTTCCTTTGAAACGGAATTCATAATCCACGACAACACTAAGGCATTGCATCTCTCCCATTGATGAAGGTTTGGCTGATCGAGGAGAGGCCTCTTACACGTTCCATCAATAAATCCAGTCTTATTCTTCGCACGGAGTGCAATGAGCATAGCTCTACTCCATACTCCATAATTGTCAATTCCAGACAGGTGATCAGTAACGAGACACATACCAGGAGTATCAGATGGATGAATGTAGAGTAGATCATTGAATCCAATATTAACCGCCATCCCAACAGATCTCGATCGAAGGCTCCAGCAAAACAATTGGAGTTGCTCGTGTACAGATCCTCACACCTGCACTAATGCGAAGCAACAATTTCAAAATTGGAGAGATATCGCTTGCTCTGATACCATGTTAAAGTAAGCTGGAACCTCGCGGAAAGGAGAGGAAAACTCCAGGAAGAAGAAATCTTATTTCGGGAAAATTCTAGATGAATTCAAAGAGTACAATTATTTATACTAAACTAAAGGAACAAAAACGCATTTGTCTAAAACGTGTTTTCACTTTTAGCTCTCAACACGATCTCACAAGAATTTTGTGTTGATCTAACTCATTAACTTTTCGTGTTTACTTCACTATTAATCCGTGAGGCGGTCTCACAAAGTTTTATGTTCATATAGTTCATCATCTTGTGAGTTAATTATTCATGGAAATTCAAAGAGACCTGAATGAGTCTCAATACGCGCTTCAGCATTTCTAATTTTCATTTGTCGAATGGCATTTCGGTCTTACGCTCCAGAATATATTTGCGGAGACATGCAAAGGAAAAAAAAGACCGTTCAGAGCCGCTTCACGCTCAACGTTAGGAGAGAAAGATAGTTTAGATTTAGATGAGAGGGGTGCAACGCAGGAAAACAAGTTAGCCATGAAGTCAATAGAGGTTTTAGTTCATCATAATGTACCTTCTGCAGAGATAGCATACACAATTAGCTGTTCGAGCCAGCAACACAAGAGGAGACTGATAAAAAAGAAATTCGAATTACGGAATATGAGAAAAAATTATTATGTGATGAATACTATGATATATGTACTATTTTGATCGATGCATAATGAATTAGATTAATATTTTAGAACACTATTTATTATTGTTGTTGGTGTTTTTTATTTTTATTTATATATTTTTTGTTATTATTATTATTATTATTATTATTATTGTAGCTTTTTAAAAATTTTATTTTTTTAGTTTTTGCATGTGCACCTACACACGTTTTAATATCTAGTTTTAGAAACAAATAACTGGAACAGTTGGACTGATGGACCATTGCATGTGTTGGATCAAACAATGTCTCAACTTTTTTCACCATTTTATATTCACACATTATATTTGGATTTATATTATCCGTGCCGTGTATTTCTTAATACAAGAAGCATATTCATCGTATTTTCAGACGAATTTGAAAAGTTATAAGAATAATTGAGATTTTTTTTACGGTGAAAACTCTAGTAATTTATTGAAAAAGAGAAATGTTTTTTTTATTACAAGATCAATCAATCAAAAAAGAAAATTTCCACACTCCCAAACAAAAGGGGAATGAGACGTACAAGCAAAATAGACAATGACGTGAGCAACACAATTCGCAGAACGTCGAGCATGACTAAGAGAAGGGCTTCCTTGAGGAGCCAGAAGTCGTCTGATATCTAGTGCTAGAACCCCGACATAACTGTGGTTCTTTGAAATGAATAATTTAAAAATATTTGATTTCGAATCAACCTATAAATCCATTATGATTATTTGACTCAAAATTAAAATGAATGATTTCAAATATCTTATTTTAAACAAATATTTTTTTTTCCAATTTCATATATACTCGACAATCTAGTTATTTTAAATTTTACGGATTTCAAATCGTGAAACCATCCCACAAATCCGAATCTCTATATGGAAACATAATCTTGTAGTATTTATAAGGTTATATACAGTACAGTAACAATTCCTTCAATGCGTGACTCAAAGAAGGCAGCCAAAAATAAATAAATGATTTACACTACTGTGAATTTCTGGCAAAAAAAATATATATAGAAAGAAAGAAAGGAAGAAGGCAACCAACTTCGCTTAATAATTAAAATAAATGCTTTAATAATTTTTCAATTTTATGAAGCTAGAAAACTTAATAGATTATGAGAGTGCTATGAAGTATTTCATATATTCTAGTTAGACGAAGTGGTTTGAGGTGTTTGTAAATGTCAGTTTCTATTTCAACTTATTTAATTTTTAGTCAAAATTTAAAAGCAAAATTGATATGTTTTTTTTTAATAATTTAAAGTGTCAATTTCACATTTATATCCTTAAAAATTATTCATATTCCACGATTTCTTTTAATTTTATAAATATTTTTGAAGATTTTGTAAAATGTGAAATTTTATTTATATATTAGTTTTTAAAAGTATTTTTTTACAAATTGCATTTCCAGAATTTTTTATAAGATAAATGGTGTATAGATTTAGGATATTATTGTCATTTTACTGAAGTAAACTTGGAAGTAATTTTTCTTCAAACACTTAAATTTTAGTTTATAATAGCTTTAGATTTTTATTTTCAAACGCTTCTTACTTTTGTTTCTCGCCCACTCAAAATAATGTCGAGAAGAATTAGTTTAAAATAAACAAAAACTCTTGCAAACACTGTCGAAAAACTTATTCGAGAAATGGATAATCAGTGTAACCAATGACAGGATCCGGAGTGTAGAATGTGCTCCTATCATACTTATTGAGAGCAGAATCGATCTCATAGCGTTTTGGCAAATCCGGATTAGCCAAGAACAGACGTCCATACGCGATCAAATCCGTGTAATTATCAGCAATAGCTCTGTTTCCCATACTTCTGTTATAAGCACCAGCAGCAATAAATGTATTCTTGAAAGCTTTTCTTATAGGAAGAAGCTTGTGAGGAACTTCATCCTCTGCTCCTTCAAGGACCCTCGCGCCGGCCACTCGTGGTTCGATCACATGGAGGTAGAGTAGGTCAAACTCATTAAGTGCATTCGCCATGTACAAGCCCAGAGCATCCGGATTCGAGTCGACGGACTCCATGAAATCTGAATATGGAGATAGTCTCATACCAACTCTGTTTGATCCGATCTCATTCACTATGGCTTCCACGATTTCTAGAGCAAAACGAGCCCGGTTTTCCATGCTCCCCCCGTATTGATCTGTTCTATCATTCACTTGGTCTTTCAGAAACTGTTCGATTATGTAACCATTTGCTCCATGTATCTCAACTCCATCAAATCCTGTAATGACAGACAAACAAAGGTATGTTTTTTATATCATTCAGAATTTTGAAAGAGTTTATATCAAGATCGGGACTCAACCTGCTTCAATGGCGTTCTTAGCCGCCAACCTGAAATCATGGACAATACCAGGGATTTCATCTAGCCTTAGCCGTCTAGGTGGAGACCAATCTCCTCCGTCGAGGCCCGGGGTGACCCCTTTGTCAGTTGATGAGATTGGAGATTGGCCATTGGGCTGCATATCTTATAAAATAAGATAGCCTAATCAATATAACGAACCTATGACTTCAAATTTCATTTGTATAACTTCATCACTGACCTCATCAAATGTATTAACGGTTAGAGTAGATGCCCTGCAAGCCAACTGTTGGCTAGGGATTTTATTGACTCAGTTGTAATTAACAATCTTTATTTTAATATAATTCATTATTTCATGGTTTGTTATTTCTTTATCTGTATACCTATGTTATCAAACATAGATAAAGACCTTGATTATACTTTAATACAAATGAATCGTAATTCGATGTTGAAACTCGTTTGTAAACACTGTATGATCTAAATTCGTTCCTAGTCGATTCAGCCGCCTAAAACAGGGATAAAGTTCGCTTGAGCTTGAGACTAGCATCTGTGATGTTGTGTACTGCGTTTCTTGGTAAGGGCATAGAGATGTCCAAACATGCAGATGGGTAGTCATATGATGATTATACCGAACAACCCTCCCTCGGACTTTCCAAGTGGTTATCATTCATCGAGAGGATAAGTCCGTGGTTATGATTGTACACCATTAGTCCTTACGACCCGGGACAACACTGAGACTCTATATGCTAGGGCTGTGCTTTGACTCGTTTACTGACTCCAGGAGAGTCATCAGGTGGCGAGGTTGGGTATAGTTGCGACACATATAGGAGCCAGTGCATTGTAGTCGGGGATTCACCGCTCACCTGCGGGTGTGGATATCCTATGTGATCTGATGAAATTATAGTGCATGGAATCTCTGGCCAGAGTATGAGATGTACGTTAGAGAAGGAGTTCTCGAACGGTACATGCGATGCCACTATTTATAGTTGTCACATAGTTATCGAATTAATATGCAACCCTCGATGAACCAATGGTTGCAGATTCGATCGGGATATATGAGATGAAGGGACCGTAATGTACGTTAATCATAATCGACTGGTTCTTGC
This sequence comes from Primulina huaijiensis, assembly GCF_012295235.1. Taxonomy (NCBI): domain Eukaryota; kingdom Viridiplantae; phylum Streptophyta; class Magnoliopsida; order Lamiales; family Gesneriaceae; genus Primulina; species Primulina huaijiensis. The sequence continues at coordinate 17,555,850 of NC_133314.1, read as the reverse complement.
AGGCACTATCAGTGATACCTAGGGGATCATGGGGCGATGCTACTAGACGCTCTTACCATGATCCGATGGGTGCAATCAGAAATGAGTTCTGACATTCTTGATCAAAGTGTTGATGAAAAGAATGGGGCTAACTAGGGTAAGCCCGAATAAAGGATTATGTCCAGAATCACAAAGAGTTGTGAACCCACGGCTAGCTGTATCCCTGAACCATTGAGGGTCACACAAGCACTGGATCGTTTGTTCCCGTTGAGAGAATAAATTCAAGGAGTTGAATTTATATTATATAGTAAATTCAAGGAGTTGAATTTATGATAATTAAATTTTGAGAGAATAAATTCAAGGAGTTGAATTTATAAAATTTGAGAATTTAATTAATTAAACTTAAATGTTGGGTTTATTAAATATTAAATTTTGGAGGTGATGAAAATTCAAGTAGTTGAATTTATAATTTAAATAATAAATTCAAATGTTGAATTTATAATGTATTTAATTTATTAAGCTCAAAAGTTGAGTTGATTAATTAATAAATTAAATATGATGGGTAATATGTTTAATGGGCTTGTAGGAGTACAAGTCCAACATAATAATTAATTAAAGTTTTAATGGACCTTGATTAAATTAATTAAATTAGTTGGACTAGCCCAATTAATTAAATCAAGTCCATTAATGTTAATTATGTAATTAGACTATGACTTAATTATAAATAGGGGTTGCAAGTCATAACCCTAACCTACCACAATCATTTTTTAAAAAAACCACTCCTCCAAAGAAAGAAAAATCGGCCACCTTCTTTTGAGAAAGGTTTTTGAGCCGTCTCTCAAATAATCTTCCCCTACGTTAAATCTCTTCTAATATTTCTAGTGCAATTTGGAAGAGGATCAAACAATTCAGTCGTGTACCTGATTAGACGAAACGAAAGGAGTCTCTTGAAGAAAGGTCGTAGGAATTCATCAAGAGCTAATCCGTTTATACCGGATTAGTTGGAGCCAAGTGAATTAATTCACAAAAGGTATAAATTTTCTAACATCTTATGCATGTTTCTGAAAACCATACGAACGCCCTATCATATATATTTTGATTGTCAAAATAAAATAAAATTTTAAAACTTCCGCTGCGTTTGGGCGTGTAGAAAACCGAGATCCAACATTAACATCAATGATAGATAAGTTAAATAAACTATGAGCTTTAAAACATTACTATATTTCGTTAAGTTGGTATTTAAAGGATTTTGTTGCCTGATCTGGACAGCATGCTGAGTCTTGGGTATTAACCTTTTGCTAATATGATCTCCGGCTTACGCCTAAAAGGATGTGTCGAACTATTGATTTCATAATCGAAAGGCTACAAGATGGGAGGAGAGTTCTATTCTTGAGGCTTAGCACTGCCCCTGTAAGCCCAAAAAAGCGTGAGGGGGGCTGGCAAGCCATCTTCCATGAGTACGAACTTCCCGGAGAAGTGATTTTTAACACATACCATAGGTTGAGACACGACCAACATGCCATAATTGCACGAAAAATATGCCACCCTTGTCATGAACTGCATCCACAATTGGTTACCATGCCTCCACATGCTCCTTTGTCCAAATTCCAGGCGTTTCTGGGTACCTTTAAATCAAATGTAAACAACATCGACTACAGTAGACGTCGTGAAGCTGAGAAGAAATTGCACGATATGGTTGTACATACGTACCCCTGTGCAGTATCAGATACACCAGTTGCTTCAGTGATGAGAAGACCGCCTTTGGTGGCTCGTTGAGAGTAATACACCGCCGCATGCGGCTGTGGCACGTTGTTATACGACCGGTTTCTGGTTAATGGCGCCAAGACAATTCTGCACAAATGTTAAAACGGAATGCATCATCTAAACAACAGTCAACAGCGCAATCTAAAGCTAAATGAGGGGCCGTTTCTCCAGATCACAACATGGAATTTGTAGAATTTCGATCCCACCAATTAATCGACCGATGGAATCAAATTTTTCGGTGATTCAGTCTGCTCGTTCAGTAAACTGGTTACAAGTTTAAAAAAGTATCAGACTTTGGTTGACCTTTTCGGAATCCAGCACGAATAGTTCGTGATCCTATAAAAATCCTAACAGATTCAATTAATCCACAAGGGATTTGGACTTATTTTAGTTTTTGATTATGTGTTACAACTACTGTAAACTAAGAACTAAACAAAAGTCGTGATTCGGAGGTAAACAAACCTGTGGGCAAGATGAAAGTCTCCCATTTTGTAGGGAGTAAGCAGAGGAATGGTACTGTCAGACGAAGATCCGTCAACCCGAACTCCAGAACTCAAAGCCGCCGCCATCTCCCCGAAGCAAGAAGAATCGGACCAATCACTCTCAAAAGTCAATAAGCTGTGATCGAGGATGAAGGAAGGAGCAAGCGGAATACGGATATTTCAGCATCGTTCTTGGACCCGACTTTATATTAGCGTTCTAAAAAGCCCGCTTAAGCTTTGTTTAAATGTGTTTAAGTTTGAAGTTAGACAAATACGCTCCACTTCGGAAAAAACGGAAAAAAGCGGTCAAACTGTAGTTTGATCGAATTAAGCATAATTAAGGTGATTAATTAAGTGTGCTTAAACATAATTAATCGTATCTATTTATTTTTTATTTTTTTTAATTTTGAAGGTACGTCTTTTTATTTAAAATAATAAATTAAATTTATAATTTAGATGTTTATTTTTTAATTTTAATTATGATTAAGCGTGTCTGATAATGATTTGATAAATATTTAATATTTTTAATGTGTTCTAGTTACAAAAACAAATAAAGATTGTAATTATGATATTTTTATGATTTTATAAATATGAGAATTAATGCATCAGACTTAAATTTATCATATTTATGTATTATTTTATCTATTTATTGATTTGAGATAATTACAATTATAATAAAGATAAAAAACGAATTTTCACGCTTAAGCATGTGCTAATCTCGCTTAAACTTGAAAAGTTTGGAGCTCGATATCCACGCTTCGGGACGGTTCACGTTTTTTAGAATCTTGCTTTATATGCGTGGGCATGTCGTCCCTTCCGATTCAAAAATCAAAATTTGTCAAAGTCAATAATGAACCAAACCCAAAAATTTTCAAATTTAGTTTTATATGTTTGACATTTTGTATTTTTATCTTTCGACCTTTGTTTTTATCGGGGTCATATGACATTGCAATATTTCTTTTATCTAATTTAAATAATCTAAATTTATGTAACAATAATAATAGTCGAATAGCTATTATTTTGAATTTTTAGTTAAAAAATATTTAATTATTAAAAATAAGTTCATTTAACTTTTTTTCCTTACATTTTATGACATCTCAGATTGACCTGCGGTGTTTACATTTGTATATTGAGTCTGAGTCGGTACAAAATAATGTTTGTTCCAATGATCTAGAAGCCTACATCCCATGTATTACACAAGGATTTAGTACAATGGGCTTCGATGACGGAGGAGGCACTTCAAATGTTGTTGTGGGTGAAGATGAACAGCCAAATAATTGGGATCGATATGTGAATAATCATGTGGTTTAACAAACCATTCCATGTGCAGATGATGGGCGTAGATGGGAGTCTAGTGCAAGAAGAAGGTGTAATCCGTATGAAATTACTCCGTTCACATCATATGATGAACAAACGAGACGTGATTTCTTTATGGATAGGTACCACGATGAGGATAGTGATGAAGATTCACATTCCAACGATTCTGAAGATGGTAATGTTGATGAAAATGATGATAATAATGCATTTCAACGTGATGTCGGTTATTCACAAGTTCCAAATGAGGGTACATCATCTCAAGCATGGAGGCAAGGTACGGTGCCTGACAATATTGAAGCGGATAGGTCGATAACAATTGTTGTTTAATAAAAAAATCACTTACTTTGTTGACGAGGAACTCCAAATTATTGATTTTTCAAAAAAATTTATACCTGCAAAAGAAAAAATTTTTAAGCTTCTTGGTAGTTCATCATAAACACAAAGTAAAGAATAAAAAAAATTGGTGTTGAAGAAGAAAAATAGATTGAAATAAGAAAAAAAAAAGATAGAAAAGAGGAAAAAACTTACATGCACCTTAGAAGAAGAACATGAGGGAAAGGAATGATAAAAGCAAGCAATTACATGTTCGAGCATCACTGATATTGCAAGTTGAATTCAGTATAGATTCACGGGTGTTCAATTTGACCATCACGGGTGTTCAATTTGGCTTTATCAGATACATTTGTCATACAAAATGACAAAAAAAAAAAAATCAACACTAATCAATTGTAAGAAGTTGTCGGAAAAATAAAATAAAAAGAGGATTCGGGGTCTCAAACCCCGACTCCTCGAAAAACACAATTAGCAGTCGGGGTCTCAGACCCCGACCCCGACTCCTCAATGAAGCAGGGTTACAAACCCCACCTTATCACATTCTTTTAAAATTTTAAAATCTGTTATATTTTTGAATTTTTTTTAATTTATAATATTTATTTAAAAAGTCCTATACAATTTGTTTCCCCTATTTCCCCCAAAATTGAAAAACCGTCTAACCGAACCGAACCAAATCGGAGAACAGAGATTGCGGAATGGGGTTGTTGGTTGGTAAGCCGGTTGGTTTCGTCTCAAATTTTTCTTCCTTTGCAAGCTTCTATAGCTATTCCAGATTCCAGATCTCCGCTAATTTCAAATGGGGAGATGACGTGAAGGACCAGATGGAGAACATTACGAAACTTTAGGGACTAATTTGCTGGTCCGAAAAAAAAGAAGGACGATTTCGAGAGAAATACAAAGAAGAGGGGCCAACGAAAATATTAACCCAACTTTATCCTATTAAATTAATGTTACTTTTTGGTTTTATTTGTTACTTTTCCAATTATAATATTTATAATTAGCACATGGGAGACAATTTAGAAAGTACTTAATATATATAATCTTCTTTACACACATTAATGTTTCAAAAAAAAAAATTTAAAAATTGTTGACGATCCCGGGATCCGTCCAATTATTAAACAATTAAAGATTAATAGAGATCCCGGCACTGGTGATAACCTTATAAAAAAAATTAGAAAATTACTTCCCTTAATTTAGCGCTTAATTAATTAAGATAAATGATTATGGGTCAGATTGACTCGGAGATACGTCTCACAAAGTTGACACATGAGACGTGCTCATAAGAATTTTAATGTAAAAATTATATCTTCATAACATAATCCACAAAAATTGATATTTTTACAGCAGAAAAATAATATTTTGAAAATAAAAAATAATATTTTTAATGAATTGAATACTTTAACACAAATCATCATATATTACACAATATTTTTCATAACATAACTGACATAAAAATGATAGTTTTTGCAGTGAAAAATAATATTTTAGACATAAAAATGAGTCGGATCATGTCAGAGATCCGTTTCACCAAATTGACCAATGAGATGGTCTCATATGAAATTTTGTGAAAGTATTATCATAAAAAATATTTTAAAATTTTAATATAATATATAAATATTTCACACAAACATTATTTTACATTTAAAAAATATTCAATATATATGCTCGCATCGCGTGCGAAGGGGTGCTAGTATGAAATGATAAATGTTCTAATCCATAATTTTAATTCACAGTATTATCGTCTCTGTTGCTAACTTCTTATTAGTAAAAATATTTATGGTTTGGATGTGATTTTGACGAATTTATAAATTTTAGATTTATTATGTATTAACTAGAATAAAAAAATATGTTTAATGCTTAATGGGGTTGTAGGTCCCACCCGGATTGGAACTGTAAGGTTTGGATCGGGACGGGTATGGGTCAAGGGCAGGTCCATTTTTTCTTGGCGAGAAGTCACGATTAGCCTAACTCATCCCGAACTCGTGCATGACCCGTGTACCTTTGAATCTTTGTTACACATACTCAATAACGACTCGACGAAGCTCAAATTTTGGCACATGTTTGTTGGGTCGTAAATAGATTTTAGTAAAGTTGTAAGCATTCAATCATACAAATGGTATCAGAGTCAAGGTCACGAGTTCGATTTTTATTTATTGTAAGAAGTGCAATTATTTGGAAGAAGATCGTTTGATTCAACAAATGCTCATGCTATGTAGAACAATCAAAACGTGATGCTTGAGATGATTTACGATTTAAAAGATTAAAGTGACACTGGTATCACTATCTACAACTTTTTTGTAAAACGACAAATAATCGATTTTACAAAATCGATAAGTTTGGTGTATTGCTTTTGATTGTTTTTATTATCTTAAAATTTTATTATTATTTAATTTTTTTTCGTTAATTTATTATTATTTCTATTATTATCACTTATCGTCCAGGTAGATTATTTATCATCAATTATCATGCCATATGTATTTTCGGTGCCAATAAACAATTTCTGTTAGTTCAAATTATTTCCAGCTGAAAATTATGAAAACCGAAAAAATTCAACTTAGTGTCCCGAAGCGTGGATGTCGAGCTAAAACAATTCTAAAAAGCGTGAAGCGTCCCGAAGCGTGGATGTCGAGCTCCAAGCTTTTCAAGCTTAAGCGAGATTAGCACAGGCTTAAGCGTGAAAAAACGTTTTTTATCTTCAGTGTAATTGTAATTATCTCAAACCAATAAATAGACAAAATAATACATAAATATGATAAATTTAAGTCTGATGCATTAATTCTCATATTTATAAAATCATAAAAATATCAAAATTACAATTTTTATTTGTTTTTGCAACTAGAACACATTAAAAATGTTAAATATTTGTCAAATCATTATCAGACACGCTTAATCATAATTAAAATTAAAAATTAAACATCTAAATTATAAACCTAATTTATTATTTTAAATAAAAAGACATACTTTCAAAATAAAAAAATTAAAAAATAAATAGATACGATTAATTGTGCTTAAACACGCTTAATTAAACACTTTAATTATGCTTAATTCAATCAAACTACAGTTTGACCGCTTTTTTCCGCTTTCTCCGAAGCGGGGCATTTTTGCCGAGCTTCAAGCTTAAGCGCGCTTAAGCGAGCTTTTTAGAACACTGGTTATAAGACGAAAATTCAAAACATAATGTCAATTTTCAAGATCAATTTTTACAATTTTCATGCACACTTGACGTCCACACACAGACCATTTCTCCCTTAATGCTAATAATAAATTGTAAAATTACTCTAGTAAATTGGCAAGTTTATTAAAATTTGAAAATATAAAAAATATATATTGTATCTTTACAAGGTTAGTAAATTATTTATGGTGAAGAATATCAATCAGTATAGGATTATTTTGTTTATTAGAAGAATCAAATGGAAATCATTTCTATAATTTAGGATTTGATTTTTTTTTAAATACGTATTGTCTTATATATCAGAAATTTTATAAGTTACTCTAACGTTCTTTAATTTATCCCCCATTTGGTCGAAACCTCGTAAAACTCTTGGAATTTCCAGATTATTTTGGTCAACTCGGGTAGGTTGGTAGATGTTACTCATATGATCATTCATTCATACTTCATGATTGAATGAATGATCATGATTTATCTACTCAACACACGTGTCATGTCCTGAATGGATAAAAGAACTACCCATATAAGTAGCATAAACAAAACACAACTCGAGTAGCTAAAACAAATCTGGTCACAAGATTTATTTTTACTTTCCTTTATTAATTTAATCGGACCATTTTGACCTACTACAATTAATTTGTACAGTTTATATTTTCATGGCTTACTTTATTAATTATTTTAAACCAATTAAGATGAGTGGAATTCAAAGGAAAAACAACATAAATCGCGTTTGTAACACCTGGAGATCTTTAATTAAATATTGATTTTCATCTTAATTTTGCTATCCTATTAATTAGAAACATAAAACGTGTGTGAATTTACCAAATCCAACAAAAACATAAAAAGTTTTCAAGGAGTAAAAGTCAATATTTTCGACATCTTTATATATTCACAAAAAACTCTTATTAAATTGTCTCACGTATCAATTTTGTGAGTCGAAAATCCTATCCGACCTAACCTATGAAAAAATATTATTTTTTTATGCCAAATGTATAACTTTTTACTCCAAATATGGACCAAGTCGACCCGTTTCAAGACAGTCACACAAAAAACCTACTTTTATAAATTAAATAATTTTGTATTCATACGACTGATTTAAATTATAGCATTTCACCATTACATGTATAGACATTGATCCTCTATAAGAAACGATTTTTGGAATCTTTTATTTATAAAAACCAACTATATAAATTCAAGATTAATTGAAACCAACAATGCATTTATTTAGGAATCAGATAATTACAAATCTTCTTATCTCTATACTTTCTTGAATTTAATCTTACACATAAATATATAAAACATGCATGAAAGTTGTCATCTGATCAAATCAAAATTGCTTTCTCAGAAAAAGAAAAACATGCATATTCAATATTCAAACCAGAACAAGAACNACGAACAATTTCAACGTATAAGAGACGACGATTTTGTTCGTCAATAAAAACTAAATTCAAGAATTTAAACCAACATGATATGCCTCATTAAACTCGATACAGAGGACAGTTCTCTTATGGTTTAAATATATAAACACAAAATAAAAACACTTATAAATTGAGTGCGCCTCATGGAAGCTAGGAGTGACTATCTTGCAAGAACATGTACGAGAAACAATCTTGCCACACAACAACATGAACAATGAAATTATTTTTACATCTAAGTTAAAGAAAATTTACAAGAATTCGCAGTACCTGTTTCTTGATTCAATCTCGCATGTATATATATATATATATATAGGAAGAAAACAGGAAGTGGTGACCAGCAACAGCAGCAGCAATGGATTCAAAGTTTCGTAATCCGACAATTGCTACTATGGATTCAGCAAGCATATCTTTATCCTTTGCTGCGGCTATTGCGGCCGCCACCACTGCTTTCTTATTCTTCAATTCTTGATTTAAATCAAAACGAAAGGAACTTCTGTATTCTTATGAGGGGTTATCGATCGAAGGAGAATAATAGGCGACGATGAACTTATGAGGGGTTATCGATCGAAGGAGAATAATAGGCGACGATGAATGGTAAAGGGTCTAATACATATTGCATTATGGAGAGCCTAATATTCAAGATACATTATATAAAATTTTTAAAATAAAATAAAAAAATTAGGGGGTTAAAAATAGTGCCGATATTTAGGGGTTTTTCTTTTCAAATATTTACTAGTGTTTCTGTCAAGTAATTGATTATAATAAAAATTTTAACAAATATACTATAATATCAGGGCCAAAATGCCTCTTCTTCTGCTTCACCGGGTGAGATCTCGAGAGGATATTCAAGTGATGCGCAGCTATCAAGGGTGAAATCCTTGTTAATTCCTGCTGGGACCATACAAAAACATGAAGATTATTTTTTAAACAATTGATTAAATTTACCCGGGTGGATAGATTGAGGTCCCGAGCCACCCGGATCTCCTTGACCGGCCTAATCTCCACCATTTCTTGTTCTTCATCTGCTACAAAATGCATTTCACCCTCCTCTACTATCATCCCTCCTCCCTCATCACTTTTCACCGCCTTCCCCTCTTTCCTAGCCTTCTTCTGGTCCACCCGGACAGTTTTCACATAACACTTCCGAGAAGAAGTTTGATCTCCCCGGATTTCACCTTCTCGGCTTCCCACCGGGAACTTGATCTTCTGGTGGTAGGTGGATGCTACGGCCTTCAGCTCATTCATGGCAGGCCGCCCCAGGATGATGTTAAATGATGATGAGGAATCCACCACAATGAAAGTGGTCATCACGGTTTTCTTAAGCTCCCGTGTTCCTAAAGTCAAAGGCTGGACAATCTCCCCTTCTGGATAAACAATATGTTCAGCAAAGCCGAAAAGCGCAGTCTCCACAGTCTCCAACTGTTATCCCAGCAGATCCATTTGTACCAGGCATCCTTAAAAATTACATTAACAGAACTGCCCGAGTCCACAAAAACTCTTAGAATGTCATAATTGGCTACCCTGGCTTGGATCACCAGGGCGTCATTGTGGGGCAGATTGACACCCTTCAGATCTTCAAGGCCAAAGCTAATCACTGCCTCACTCCTCCTTACCCCTTCTACCTCCATGCAATCTCGCCTACTTCTCAACTTCCTCGTCCGATTAGAATCTCCATCAGTGTAGTCTCCAGATATCATCTTGATTACCTCCATGACAGGGGGTGAAGTCTTCTTCCTCTCGGGCTCCGGATCCCTTCTTCTACTAGGCTCACCCTTCGGGGCATTTCTTGAATCTCCCCTGGCATTGGGTCCCAGCTGCCGATACGTCCAAGGTGGCAATCTTGGCCTCTTATTAGATTGATTATGCCCCTGGACAGAGGGTGATACATAATCTCTTTTCAGCGTTTTGCAATCTTCGGTGTTGTGGTAACACACCTTGTGGAGGGTGCAAAATCCCCTCTTCTCGGGCATGGTAAGCTGATGATCCGGAGGCAGATCCCTGCTACATTCCTGAACTTCTCTGTCTCGGGTAATTTTCAAAGGCACATGATTTGAAAAATGCCCTTGATTACCCCTTCTCTGCCCTTTCTCCTCGGGTTTAACTACTCGTTCTCCTCTCTCCCTTCTTGCAGCGTCTCTCTTCTGCTTTTCTGCCTTCTCCACGTTGATATACTTCTCGTCCCGGGACAACAAATCCTCAAAATCCCCGGGCATCTTCTTTGTCAACGATCGAAAAAACTCACCCTCCCTCAACCCCTGGGTGAATGCCGTTGTCTTTGTCTCAGTGGCACAGGTGGGAACATCCAGGGCAACTCTGTTAAACCTTCTGATATATGTCCTCAAACTCTCCTCCGGGCTTTGCTTGACTTCAAAAAGACCAAATACAGTCTTTTTGTACTTTTTGCTGCTGTTGAAATAGTGTAGAAACATCTTCTGGAAGTCCTTGAAAGAATGAATACTTTGAGGAGCCAACCCCTCAAACCATCTCTGAGCAGAATCTATCATAGTTGTCAAAAAGACCTTGCACTTAATTCGATCAGTGTAACAGTGCAGCATGGTCATTTTCTCAAATCTAGCCAGATGTTCCTCGGGGTCTGCATTGCCATCATAATCCTTAATTTTGGCAGATTTAAAGTTATCGGGAACAGGTTCTCGGACAATAATTTCAGCAAATGGGCATCCTCTGACAACTGCCTGAGAAGGACCCCGGCCTTCCAACTGTCCCTCCAAGACCTTCATCTTCTGCCTCAACTCCAACAGCTCCTCCGCCACAGTCGGGGATTTGGACCCGGCACTAGACTCCCCATCTTCTTCTCTCACTCCCTCCTCCCTTACTTCCTGCTCTTCTTCATGCTCCCTTCCCGGCGGGGTAGTATGATGAGAAGATTCTTTCATGGCTACCACCTTCTCCACCGCCTCGGATACAATCTGAGCTAACTCCTCCGGAGACATAGTAATAAGATTTGGAAGTCCTGTGGGAGGAACACCACCTTGTCCCGAAGTAAGTGCACCATCTCCAGGAGCCCGGGAAGTGTCTTGATTAGTTCTTCTAGTAGGAGCCATATCAACACCTTGAACTCAATTTCTCACAGACGACGCCAATGATGTTATCCGAGTAGATCGGGTGAGCTGGGTTGAGTGAATCCACCGGATATGATAGAAGTTTTTGCGTTTAAGGAAAATGAGCAAGGTATATGACTTCAAACGTGACCTGCAAACAAGAAGATGAACTCGTGAATAGGTGCCGGAGGGGTGTCCGGTGTAGCACTCCGATGTTTAAGTCAGCAGGTAGAAGACGAAGAATACAAGCGATATATGTGAGAATATATGTGAGTGCTTGAGAGTTCAAAATTTCAGAAGAAGTAAATGAGATTGATACCTGCTATTTGTAAGAGAAAATCCCATGATTACCTTGTTTTCAATGCCCACCTGTTAAGTATGGCAAGTCAGCGGCCCATACTTTTGCTTCTGATGACTTCTAAAACGCGCCAAACACATACTATTCTGACATATTAGATAGTTCATACCGATACACTCGAGTGTGGTGTGTTTCTCGAGGTAGCCCGGGTAGAAAGTACCCGGGAGCTTGCACGAAAGCCCGGGCTCTTAACTGCCCGGGAAGAGAATGTCCCGGGCATCTCCATGCTCGGCTACTGAGGAAAGTACTCTGCATACCGACTCTGATTTGGGCTATCCATTTAATACCCCGGGTTACGGATAACCCGAGCTCTTATGGGGGTATCAATGAGATTTATAGTAACTGAGTTAACTATTTTCGTAAATTAAGGATGAAGTACGAAGTATTTTGTTAGGATCAAGTGTTACAACTAGACAAAAAATTATATATGTTAGCCACATATTAAGTAATGGATGGACATAAGGGGCTGCACATACTTGAGTATCAATCAATCCGGTTGTTAGACTCATTAGTCCAAGAAAGGATGTGCCTCACTTCAGGTGTTGTCACATATTATTTTCGAGATCACTCTTACAATTTATCTTATGTTTTCCATGTCCCAAGTAGAGACAAACTTACCCATGATGATCTGAACATCTCTTTTTTTACGACTCACTCAGCTAACCAGATTAAATGGTGCAATGTCAACAACTTAACTCAAAAGAGCTTTCCTGGAGGTCACTATCCAAATATTACTTTCACTCATATACGTTTAACTCAACATTGTTGTTATATGTTTAAGCTCATTGTGTAACCGTGGTTGTGCGTGTTTGTTCCCATATGAGACATATATATGTGTACTGGAGAGAAGTTCAAAAATTTCTCATTCTATTAATTTTTTACATTGCCCACAGTTAATTAGTATCAAAATCTACGTAAATTATGTATTGCAGATATATTTTTTAAAATTCTCTAATTTTGTTTATTTCCAATATCAATAAGAGTTATTTTATAATTCTTATGTGACCGTTCACAATTTGGGGCCATTATTTATTTTGTTGCATCATTTTGTTCATTTAATAAAAATGTACCATTTATCTACTAATATCAACGATTTTTAATCCATTTACTCTTAAATTTTTAATCATGTTACCAATAAAATCTATGTCGCATAACAATACTTATTATTTTTTTCAAAATATAAAAACAATTTATTCAAACAAACGCGAAAACAAGAGACAATCGTGAAAATAGCTTTTTATTTAAAGATTTTACACAAAAAAATTTTGGGAGACGTAATTCAAATAACTCATTATGACTAGGTATACATCATCATGCCACATATAAAAAAATAAATGGCAATATAAAACCCACTCTTTATAAAAATTTATAGAAACTCATATTTTTTTGTTATTTTAACGATTTTATCATGCAATAGCTATTTTTAATGATGGGATTATTTTCTAATTTAATTTAAGCAAATAAAAAAAGGTGTTTAATGATCAATCATATCCATCATTGGTCACCTTGGAACCTTCTCTGATAAAACGTGTGTGAATTTACATAATCCAACAAAAACATAAAATGTTTTCAAGGAATAAAAGTCAATATTTTCGACACTATATATATTCAAAAAAATCTCTTAGTATATCATCTCACGAATCAATTTTATGAGACGAAAATTTTATTCTACCCAGTCCATGAAAAAATATTATTTTTTATGTCAAAATTATAACTTTTTACTCCAAATATGGATCAAGTCGACCTGTAGACAATCACGCAAAAAACCTACTTTTATAAATTAAATAATTTTGTATTCGTAGGACTGATTTAAATTATAGAATTTCACCATTACATGTATAGACATCAATCCTCTATAAGAAACGGTTTTTGGAAGCTTTTATTTTAAAAAAAACCAACTAATTAAATTCAACATTAATTGAAACCAACATGTGCTTCTGCTTACTTTTCTTTTTAGTAAAACAATTAAACAATGAATTTATTTAGGAATCAGATAATTACAAATGTTCTTCTCTCTATACTGGAAGTTTCTTGAATTTAATCTTACACATAAATATATAAAACATGGATGGAAGGTTTCATCTCATCAAATCAAACTTGCTTTCTGCGACAAAAAAATAACATACAGATTCAATATTCGAACCAGAACAAGAATCGTGAAAATTTTACATCCAGAGAAAAATAAGGAACCAAGATTTACAATACCGTTAGTTCTTGTTCTTTTCTTGAACCAAGACCACTCAGTCTTGCATATATAGAAGAAAACAGGAAGTAGAGGCGCGTTCCTTGATCAACATGACATGCCGCCGCGCCTTGCTTGTGCTTCCCCCACTATTGATTTCTTATTCTTCCACAAGAAACGTTGATTCTTTATTCGTTGAATATATATATATATATAGACACCTTGCAAGAAAAGTTTCAAGAATTTACGAACAATTTCAACGTATAAGAGACGAAAGTTTCTTGTAAATTCAAGAATTTCATTGAACTCGATACAAAGGATTGTTCTCTCATGGAAGAGGACCAAGTCGTTGAATTCATGTTGGAATAGGAGTCGTATGTGACAGTGACATAAGTTAGAAATTAGAAGAAAAACAAAGAGTGGCAGCTAGCAGTGACTATCTTGCAAGAACATGCACGAGAAACAATTTTGCCACACAAACAACATGAACAATGAAATTATTTTTACATCTAAGTTAAAGAAAATTTACAAGAACTCGCAGTACCTGTTTCTTGATTCAATCTCGCACACACACACACACACACATATATATATATAGGAAGAAAACAGGAAGTGGTGACCACCAACAGCAGCAAGCAAGGGATTCATCGTTTCGTAATCCGACAATTGCTACTATAGATTCACCTAGCATATCTTGATCCTTTGCTGCGGCTGTTGCGGCCGCCACCACTGCTTTCTTATTCTTCAATTCTTGATTTAAATCCAAACGAAAGGAACTTTTGTGTTCTTATGAGCTAGGGGTTATCGATCGAAGGAGAATAATAGGCGACGATAAATAGAAAAGGGTCTATTAATACATATTGCATTATGGAGAGACTAATATAAAAAAGATACATTATATAAAATTTTTAAAATAAAATAAAAAAAATTAGGGGAAAAAATAATGCCGAATATTTAGGGGGTTTTTCTTTTCAAATATTTACTAGTGTTTCTGTCAAGTAATTGATTATAATCAAAATTTTAACAAATATACTATAATAAAATCTTTATAAATTAAATACTTGGTATTATTAATAATAAATTCTCTAAAATAATATTTTTATCTCATTCACGACTTGAGCCAATTTTGTAAATTAATAATTTCGATGAATTCATAAGATAATAATTTTTCGGAAGACCCGTGAATAAATTTTTGATCCCTTCATTATCATCTATAGTATGTATCATCTATAGTATGTATACTTCTATACTAATTATAATACTTGGTCATATTAGAGTGACACCAAAATATTTTTCACCAAATTTGCCCTTAATTATATTATACTAATCTGTTCTTGTATATATTAGTAATTCTAAAAATTTCTCATCAAATTTTTCATATTTTTTTTAATGCCGTGAGAGACTGGATAGCTGGATTTCAAGCTACATTATATAAAATCTAAAATCAAATAAAAAGTTGACAAAAATTTGTGTGAGACGGTCTCACGGGTCGTATTTTGTGAGACGGATCTCTTATTTGGGTCATCCATAAAAAAAGTACTTTTTATGCTAAGAGAATTACTTTTTATTGTGAATATCGATAGGATTGACCCGTCATACCAATAAAGATTCGTAAGACCGTCTCACAAGAGACCTTAGNCTTTAAAATAATAATTTTTTTGTCTCGGTTCCAATTTGGGCCAAATCGCTAAATTAACAATTTCGATTTGATGATAATTTTTTGGAAGACCCTTATATATATATAAATACATATATTGGAACATATCATGTTCGCAATCATGATTTTGATGTTAACAAAACTTATTATTTTGTTTCTAACAAATTTATTTAGCGCACAGAAAGCTGAAACNTAACAATTTCGATTTGATGATAATTTTTTGGAAGACCCTTATATATATATAAATACATATATTGGAACATTTCATGTTCGCAATTATGATTTTGATGTTAACAAAACTTATTATTTTGTTTCTAACAAATTTATTTAGAGCACAGAAAGATGAAATTGATCGGGTTACAAACTGATCAGTTCTCGAATCCAAAACTGAAGCTGTCGAGACGCCAACTTAAAGCATTAACTGATTGTCAAAATTGAACCAGTCCAACTGATATATCAAAGAACAGTTCCACTGATTGTCCAGCTGATAGGTGGTTCAACAGTAAACATTCAGAAGCCTGACCAACTGATGAAGAGCCCAGCTGAACAAAAGAACTGATACAGTGAAATCAGTTCAAAATGATTTCACCAGACCTGTTCAGAGAACCAGCTCACCAGACCAGTTCAGAATCATCAGTTGTAACTGATCTGTTCGCATGTCTNTGATAGGTGGTTCAACAGTAAACATTCAGAAGCCTGACCAACTGATGAAGAACCCAGCTGAACAAAAGAACTGATACAGTGAAATCAGTTCAAAATGATTTCACCAGACCTGTTCAGAGAACCAGCTCGCCAGACCAGTTCAGAATCATCAGTTGTAACTAATCTGTTCGCATGTCACGACAAGACTATTTAATGGAATCCAGTTAAACACGAATATTCAAGGTACAAGGTACAAGCTGCCTCATAGATGAAGGTACAATAATGGACGTTTCATAACAGTTGTCAAAATGACAAGACATTTCCTAAGGAAGCACTTGCAAATGCAACAGACATTATTATAGAATCTTCATGTACGGTTAGCTGAGCGCCTATAAATACCATATTAAAANAAGGTACAAGCTACAAGCTGCCTCATAGATGAAGGTACAATAATGGACGTTTCAGAACAGTTGTCAGAATGACAAGACATTTCCTAAGGAAGCATTTGCAAATGCAACAGACATTATTATAGAGTCTTCATGTACGGTCAGCTGAGCGCCTATAAATACCATATTAAAGATAATTGAAGATTAGAATAAGCAGTGGAATCACAACTAAATAACTAGTGTGTGAAGAAAAATGAGGGCACACTCATTACATATCAGCTTACTAGAAGCAGTTAGCCCAGTTGTGTGACAACACCTTCGTGTTGTATTGATTAGATCAGTTCTCACACACTCACACACAATCACTCACATATACAAAGAGTTGACCTTATTGTTTAGCTGAGTTAGACTTCACACAAAGATGTAAAACAATGTGTTTGTGGTCTTGGCATAAAGACGTTAAACATTATGCAGATTATAAGGTGCTGCCTACAATCTTGAGTGTTAGGAGTTCTAGTTGGGTGTTGTCCTTTTGGAGTGGGTATGTGCAAAGAGTTGTATGAATCAAAATNTAGCTGAGTGAGTCTTCACACAAAGATGTAAAACAATGTGTTTGTGGTCTTGGCATAAAGACGTTAAACATTATGCAGATTATAAGGTGCTGCCTACAATCTTGAGTGTTAGGAGTTCTAGTTGGGTGCTGTCCTTTTGGAGTGGGTATGTACAAAGAGTTGTATGAATCAAAATCTTCTAGTGGATCCTATCCGAGGTGGTAGAAGGGATGACATAAGAGCAGTTGAAGTCTATGAACATCTATAAGCATATCTCGTGTCCCTAACTAGTTAACTATTGTTTTTTAAAACTGATTTGATCAGTTCAGTTCTTCCCATAACTGAACTGATACAAGCCTGAACTGATCCTCTTTATTTCAGTTATTCAACTTAAACACAAGCTAAAAGCTTTAAACTGTTCAGTTTTCTCAACGAAAGATTATTTCGAGTGTCTTCCGCTTAGCTTGAAAACCAAACTCGATTTAATTAATCGGTGTATTCATTCTTAGAACACAAGCTATTGCAGCTTATGGAGAATATTGTGTTTGAAGCACCTTCATGGGTGTCAAAACCGATCCTTCAATTGGTATCAGAGCTAGTTGTTCTAAGAAGGACATTTGAAAACTGATTTTCTTTAAAAATATTTTTATATGCTATTTAGAAGTACTTTATATTATTTTCAAAATCATTTTAAAATGCTTATCTAACGCACATTGCAAGGAGCATAGAGGATTGGTTCTGCAACTAACATTGTGGCCACTTCTCTCGACTCCGAGCTTGGTGCTTTAATCAGTCCGCAGGGTTCTGAGTCCTACCTGTCAGAAGTTCAGCAAAACTGACCAGCGGACTATCTTTCAGTTGCAAGCTGACCAGTTCAACTGATCAACAGAAGAACCCAACTTCTAAGATGAAACTGTTGGATGAAGCTTAATTATCAGCAGTATGCCGCCGTTTCATTGCCAGATCAGACCAAAATGATCAATGCGGTTCAGCATCAATCGGGTCCAGTTTGCATAAGTTAGACCAGTTTGCCAGCATAGAGATCAAGTCCAAGAAGTTAGCTCTTCTTCTGGCAAAGAAACTCAGAATCGATGCAACAAATCAAGTGTTCAAGGCAACTAGTCAATTGGTATATCCAGTTCTATTATGTATAAAACTGACTGATAATTAATGTTGTTAAAACTGTGCTATTGTAATAACAATTTCCCTTACAAATAGTGATGTACTTAAATGTATAATACAAGAGACGCATATTTGATTAAATAAATATTATATTTTTCCAGTTAGCTTGTATGTAACTGAACTGATATTACATTTCTATTGCCTAAACTACTTGAATGTCCAAAGTTGATAAAGTTCTTCTTAAAATGAAGTTTTTTCAATTCTGTTTTTATGGGGGAGCTTTAAAATCCTTTCAATATTTTATCCCTCAAACTAAAACATCTTTTAAAATTATTTTTCAAAATATTTTATTTAAAATCTTTTCCAATTCAGTTTTTGAGGGGGAGCTTTTTTTTCTTTACTCCTCAAACTGAGTTTTCTTTAAAACGCTAAAAAATTTTAATATTAAAGTCTTGTTATCATAAAAAAAGAGGAGATTGTTGAAACATTTCATATTCGTAATCTTGATTTTGATGTTAACAAAACTTATTATTTTGTTTTTAACAAATTTATTTAGCGCGCAGAAAGCTGAAATTGATCGGGTTACAAACTGATCAGTTCCCGAAGCCAAAACTGAAGCTGTCGATACGCCAACTGAAAACACCAACTGATTGCCAAAATTGAATAAGTCCAACTGATATATCAAAGAACAGTTCCACCGATTGTCCAGCTGATAGGTGGTTCAACAGTAGACATTTTTAGAAGTCTGGCCAGTTGATGAAGATCTCAACTGATGAAGAACCCAGCAGAACAAAAGAACTGATACAGTTCACCAGACCAGTTCAGAGAACCAATTCAGAATCATCAGTTGTAACTGATCTGTTTGCATGTCACGACAAGACTATTTAACGGAATCTAGCTAAACGCGATATTCAAGGTATAAGCTACAAGATACCTCACAGATGAATGTACAATAATGGACGTTGCAGCAAAGCTGAAAAGAGAAAAGCTTCCAGAACAGTTGTCAGAATGACAAGACATTTCCTAAGGAAGGACGTGCAAATGCAACAGACATTATTATAGAGTCTTCATGTACGGTCAGCGGAGCGCCTATAAATACCAGATCAAAGATAATTGAAGATTAAAATAAGCAACGGAATCACAACTAAATAGAGTGTGTGAAGAAAATTGAGGGGCTCAGTACATATCAGCTTACTAGAAACAGTTAGCCCAGTTGTGTGACAACACCTTTGTGTTGTATTGATTAGATCAGTTCTCACACACTCACACACAATCACTCACATATACAGAGAGTTGAGCTTATTTTTTAGTTGAGTGAGTCTTCACACAAAGATGTAAAACAATGTGTTTGTGGTCTTGGCATAAAGATGTTAAACATTATGCAGATTGTAAGGTGATGCTTACAATCTTGAGTGCTAGGAGTTCTAGTTGGGTGCTGTCCTTTTAAAGTGGATTTGTACAAAGAGCTGTATGAATCAAAATCTTCTAGTGGATCCTATCCGATGTAGTAAAAGGGATGACATAGGAGCCGTTGAAGTCTCTGAACATCCATAAAAACATATCTTGTGTTCCTAACTGGTTAACTATTGTTTTTAAAACTGATTTGATCAGTTCAACTCATATCAGTTCAGTTGTTCCCATAACTGAACTAATACAAGCCCGAACTGGTCCCCCTTATTTCAGTTATTCAGCTTAAACACAAGCTAAAAGCTTTAAACTGTTCAATATTCTTAACGAATGTTTATTTCGAGTGTCTTTCGCTTGGCTTAAAAATCAAACTCGATTTAATTCTTCGGTGTATTCATTCTTAGAACACAAACTATTGCATCTTATGAAAAATATTGTATTTGAAGCACCTTCAAAGGTGTCAAAACCCATCTTTCAAAATGTATAGTCATGTCGGCATCAATATCATAAATTAATAATTTTCTAAAATTACAAACATAAATAAGACAAGTTAGTAAATAATTCTATTGTTGTTTGTTTTTTTAAAAAAAATTAAATCTAGCAAGATTTCATCTCTGATTTTTCTCATTGCATCCAAAAGCTCCGTAGTCGTGTTCTCAAACGACAACCAATTAAATATGATGAAGAGGTAACTGTAGTAACATTATAATGTGAATTTTATTTGATTAGTCAATATAATTAATAATATTTAATTATTTATAACATTGAATATCACTCACTTATTTTTATAACAGTAAGTATCTTGTGAAACAGTCAAATGGATCTATATTCACAAGACGAGTTGACACGATCCATATCTAAAGTTAAAAACAATATTTTTGGAATAAAAAATAATATTTTTAATGTGTCGGACTGGGTACGAGATTTGTTTCACAAAATTAATATGTGAGACAGTCTCATAGATGTTTTTGTGTTTTTATAAATATATATGTACAATGGATTTTATTTTTAATATTAATTCAAAGAATATGATACATATATGAGTGAAATACAATGATTTCTTTATCTAATTAAATTATTTTCGTCGAATCAAAAGATTAGTTGACCAAAACACAAAATAAAAAAAGTTAATGGATGTTATTTCCTTTAATATATCTCGATAAATCGGGTTTTTTTTTTTGGGTGATTCTTTATTTTGGAATATTACTCGAACCTAATGTGGAGGAAAATCATATTCAAATGTGGAGGACTCATTTTTTTTAATTATTATTTATTTGTTTTGTTATGTGTGGGCATTAACCAAAAAAATTTCTACAAACAAGCAATTGATTGAGCTTCACATTATTTCCGGATCGAGTCGAGTTTTGTAAATTTTGGAAGAAAATTTCAAAATCATCTTATGCACTCATTTTAATTAAACGACAAGAATGCAGTTATGAAGGAATAAAATAATCTATAATATTTACTCAAAAAAATTAATATATAATATATGTGGAAATAAAATAGTATAAGAATTTGCAATTTGCGTTTGAATTGGAGGATTTGGATTTGAAAAAGTTTTTGAGAATGTTAGGGTAAATTTGAGATCAAAAAATAACTATCTGATACTTGTAAATCATTACCAAATAGATATGTCTGAACAAACCAATGAACTTATTATTATAGATTTGAAATCCTTAACTTCAAATTTATCAATCCAAATATAACATCATAGATTCGAGATTTCTATTTGTCTCTCGGGGAATTTCAGCATACCCTTTGGGTCTCTCGGCTTATTGCTCTTGGTTACCGGAGGCATTTTATTTCAAAGAAAAGGACTAATACCTATTTTTTAAAAGTATTTTCTACTCCTTTTTTATCTTGTCAATTTTTTGGTATCGTTTTTTCTTGTTATAATTTATATTTATGTACTATATACTAATGTACCAACTGATTAAATATGTAAATATAGAAAAAATGATGATTATATATTTTGCTTCCAAAATAAATAAATTTGGTAGTCGAAAAATTAAAAAAGAATTGAACATGCAAATGATCAAGAAAATAGAAATTCTTATATTCAAGTCTTCTCCTCCCTTGTTGTAATTTTTTTAAAAAAAATAATGGGAAAAAAAGAAAAGAAAATGGATGAAGCAATGTGAAAAGAACTAAAATTGAAAAATAAATATATTTTATTTTCGAAACAAACGAGATAAACAAAATGTAAAAAAAGAGAGGAAAACAAAAAGTCCAAAAATGACGAAAGAAAGAATTATAATATATTTTAAACAAGACTAAAAATGTTTAAAAATGAAAATTTGACAGTGAGTAAAAGAAAGATGAAAACAAAAAATCCAAAAAAAACTAAAATAAATATAAAAACAAACTTTTTAGAAAAAAAAACTCGTGCCACAGCATCCCTTAATGTTGGGATGCCCACAGTAGAGGATCCATTTTCCCCTAAAACACACAAAAATTTTATTAAATATAAAATCGATCTATAAGCAAAGTTTAATTATCACTAGATGTAACGACGACCTAATCCACTTGTGATAATATTGTCGCTTTGCCCTTAGGTGAAATCACACATCGTCAAACTACGGAAGAGATGTTGGACATTTAAATGGGCGTGTAGCGACACCTTGTGAAGAAAAATGCTATGTTCGAACTAGGCATGCTTAACGGACCGGTTCGGGCCGGAACCGACCCGGAATCCAAAAATTTTAAAAATAAAAAATAAAAAAAGGCCATTGGGCCAATGGCTGCAAATGGCCCAAAGGCTGCATTTGCAGCCGTTTGTGGGCCACTGCAGATTATAGTAGCCGTTCAACGGCTACTGAAATCTGCATAATTTTTTTTTTCAAAATTGGGGGCCCAATTGCAAATATAATTTTTTTACCCCCAAAAATCACCTATAAATACAAGTCATTTTTATATTTCACATATCAATTTTCTCTCAACTTTTCATTTCTCTACAATCAATATCTTTCTTCGCTATCATTTTTCCAAATATATTCAATAATCGTATTATAATTTCATCTATAATTAGTATTATTTTATTGTTATTTATTTACTATTTCGCAATTTACTCCAATAAATAATTCGAATTTCAATGGCATCATCTTCAAACCGTCGTGGTGGTGGTGGCGAATACGTTCCCGACTTTGGTGAACATTTTGGCTACATCCCCGACTTTGATGAAGTCGAACTTGGCCACGAGGATGAAGAAGCCATTGAACTCCCCAACAAAGATGTAGGGACGCCATCGTCTACTCGAGCAAGCAACACAATGTCAACGAGCACGACGACAGCCCGTGCAAAGCGAAGCAAAGTTTGGGATCACTTTGATATTGAACAACAAGGTACAAATAACTCTTTTGTCGTTTGTAAAATTAGCAAAACGAGGTATTCTTACAAAACGGGTGGTGGTTCCGGTGGTACCGGCACTTTGAAAAAACATTTAGTTAAGGTACATAAACTTGACCCTGATACGCTACAACCATTCGGCAGGGAACCAACACAACAACAAATTAATCTTCAAGTGGTAAAGCTTTTACAATTATAAAAGAAATTTCTCGAAAAGCCATCATAAAGTTTGTTACCAAATGTTGTCAACCTTTTATAATAGCTGAACAAGAAGGTTTTGTTGAATTTACTAGTACTATTCAACCTTGTTTTCACAATATTTCTAGGCACAGACTTAAGAAATATTGTTTTGATATTTATAAAGAATATAAAGAAACACTAAAATCGCATCTTTCAAATATTTCTTGTGGAGTTAGTTTGACAACTGATATTTGAACTAATTTAAAATATGAATCATATCTTGTTGTTACATGTCATTTGATTGACGAAACTTGGACTATGCAAAAAAGAATTTTAGCGCTAGATCACTTAGAATCGTATCTCAACGCATACACTATAGCTAGATATGTTTTAAATATTGTTAAGATTTACGGCATACCAAATAAAATAATGTCGATAACGTTAGATAATACGAGTGCCAATACTCTTGCAATTAAATATCTTAAAGATTTACTAAAACCAGTTTTAGAAGGTAATTTGCTTCATGTTAGATGTGCGTGTCATATTATCAACTTATGTGTTAAATGTGCCTGTGATGAGCAAATGTCCACTGTAATAGAAAAATTCAAATTATGTGGGAAATTATTACGTGAAAAAAGATATGGACGTGACTGGAAAACACTAGTCGAATCAACCGGAATTAAATTTTAAAAATTTCCTCTTCCTATTGAAACTAGATGGAATTCTTTATGTCACTTGCTTCATACTTTATTAAGTTTTCAAGATTTAGTTACTCCATATTATAATAATATTGCGATACAATCTTTAATGCTAACTGAAGATGATTGGAATATTTTGAGTAAATGTGTTTCTTTGTTAGAAATTTTTAAAGAAGCAACCGAAAAATTTTCTGGCATTAACTACCCTACTTCAACCATGTTTCTACCTTTGCTTTTCAATATGTTTTATAAATTTATTGAATATCGCGATTATTCTGTTATGCATGATTTTGTTTCAAATATGGAAAACAAATTTTTAAAATATTGGGAATCTATCTCAATTGTGCATGGTTTAGCAACATTACTTGATCCTACTCAAAATCAAGGAAGATTAGACGTGTTTTTTGAATATTATGCTAAATTTCTTCGGAAGAATGTTGACGATCAAAAGAAGTCAATCATGCATTCTCTCCAAGAATTGTTTGATTTGTATGCTAGTGAACAATGTGATGAACCGAGTGCGCAGCCGGAGGAGATGCCGACATATAAAAGCAAAAGTGGAGCACTGAACTTCTTTCAAAGTTTGAAACGACAAAAGTTCAAAGGAAAATCGGTGACAACAACCAATTACAATGAGATCCAAATTTATCTAAGTCAATATATTGAGACTACGGATAATTTCGATGTTCTTGATTGGTGGAAAGTAAATTCTAAACTTTATCCAGTGTTATCTGCAATTGCAAGAGATGTCCTACCCATTCAAAGTTCAAGTGTAGCTTCCGAATCAGCATTTTCAGTATGTGGAAGAATCATTGGTGACCAAAGAACTAATTTAAAGCCAGAAACACTTTCCATGCTAACGTGCCTACAAGATTGGTTTGCAGCAGAAAAAAAGAATAGGACCTCTGGCGCGATCGACGAATTCCAAAGCTCAAGTTCCGACGAAGATCCAGAATATTCTAAATATATTTTAATAAATCGTGATGAATTTTAGATTAACAATTG
>NC_133314.1:17496729-17529937 GCF_012295235.1 Primulina huaijiensis | reverse complement strand
TATATATATATATATATACATATGTGTAATTAATTTCTTGATAAATCTATTATTTGTGGTACCACAATATTAAGTTATGATGAATTAATTTATTAAAATTTATTTGTTGTATTCTAAACTTTTATAAATCTGTGCTGTATCTGCATCAGAGTATTGATTCAATGTGATCATGTTTAATTTTTGCTTGTCATTAATTATTCACTTCTTTAGCATTAAATTAACTTATTTGGTGTATTATTGGTTTGATTGGACGAAATTAATTATTCTATTTGTATTTTATTTTTATTTTTAAAAAAAGCGAAGCTACTCCGATATTGAAGTTATTTTTATAGAGATCTAGAGAAAAAATATGTAAAATATAATAATAGTTCTAATTTTTATTATTATACTAATTATAACAACAACAATAATAATTTGTGTAAATAATAAAGTAATGTACCTTTCTAAGGCTCAAAATTCGAAAAAGAAGGTGGCAAATTATGTTAAATATTAATGGATGAATAATTATTAGGTAAAAATATTTTATTTATTATATATTTGATCTCTATATTTTATTTGGCCTAATTAAAGTAAATTAAATTTACTTGTGAAATTTTTTGAGTTAAATTAATATTTTGTATCTCAAATTTGGTTAAATCTAAATTATATGTTATTAAAGTTTTTTTTAGGTGTGGATGTTGTTAAAGTTTAAAATAACTTGTATTTCAATTTATGCAAAAAATAGTGAGCCCAAGAAAAACTATTTTTTGGCCAATTTAAAACACAATAGATGATTTAACATGCATCTAGATCTATGCATAAAATAATTGGCCCAAAAGAAGATAATTTTTTGGCTAGATTTTAGGTACAATATATCTTTTTCAGGTGAATTTATATCTAAGCGAAAAAAGTCGACAAAAAAGAAGGCTAAGTTTTTGCCTGGTTGCAAACACGTACAATAAGTGATTAAAGGTGTGTTTATGTCTATGCATAAGATAATCAGTCCGAAGGAATGTTATTTTTGGCCAGATTATAAGCACATAATTATGTGGCCTTAAAGCGTGTTAAAACTATGAAGAAAATAATTGGTCCAAAAGAAAATTATTTTCTTGCAATATTGTAGACACGTTAGATGATATTAAATTGTGTTAGATTTATGCGAAAAATGATCGGCTCAAAAGAATGCCATTTTTTGGTCAAATTTTAACACTACATGTGGTATTAAATATGCCATAATTTTGAATTTATCCGTGTATGCAATTGTCGGTCCAAAGAAAAACATAATGTTAGCCGGATTTATTATATATATTTATTTAATAATCATGATATTTAAGTATATCACTTGCAAATTGTTATTTATGTTCAAAGAATAAATATCAATGTTGTATTAGTTACTTTTTTTTTATGGGCTCATCACTTTCATGCGTACATTTTTCGTGATCTATTTAATTTAAATAAATGCATGAGCTATAATTTATTGTGGGTTTTTGTTCTATTTTGTTATCGCATCTTCTATATCTTTCAATTTTAACAACATTCCATTACTTATTAGTTCAAACGTCAAGAAATGGGAAGAGCATGTTATGATAGTGCTCGGCTGCATGGATTAAGACTATGCAATAAGGAAAGGTCGTCTTGCACCTTTGACCAGTGCAAGAACTCTTGATCAAAAGGGTTCTTTGGAAAAATGGGAGCGATCAAATCGCATGAGTCTGATAATTATGAAAAAACTATATATATATATGTGTGTGTGTGTGTGTGTGTGTTCATCGATCGAAGGAGAATAATAGGGACGATGAATAGTAAAGGGTCTATTAATACATATTGCATTATGGAGAGCCTAATATAAAAAAGATACATTATATAAATTTTAAAAATAAAAATAAAAAAATTAGGGGAAAAAATAGTGCCGAATATTTAGGGGTTTTTCTTTTCAAATATTTACTAGTGTTTCTGTCAAGTAATTGATTATAATCAAAATTTTAACAAATATAGTATAATAAAATCTCTATAAATTAAAATTTGGTATTATTAAAAATAAATTCTGTAAAATAATATTTTTATCTCATTCACGACTTTAGTCAATTTGGTAAATTAATAATTTCGATGAATTCATAAGATAATGATTTTTAATTCGGAAGACCCGTGAATAAATTTTTGATCCCTTCATTATCATCTATAGTATGTATACTTCTATACTAATTATAATACTTGGTCATATTAGAGGGACTCCAAAATATTTTTGACCAATTTGCCCTTAATTATATTATACTAATAAGTAAATTTAAGTTCATGTCACTGGACAACTGGATTTCAAGCTACATTATATAAAATCTAAAATCAAAGGAAAAAATTAGGGGAGAAAAATTGTGCCGAATATTTAGGGTCCCCCCCAAATATTTACTCGTGTTACTGCCTAGTAATTGATTATAATCAAAATTTTAACAAATATCTACATATCTAAAAGAGGGAATAATGTGTTTTTGGCAAGTTTGTTGCAAGTCGCCCGTTGCTCCCATTATACGTGGATCACATGTACCTCTCCACATATGCACCGACAACCATTTCCACAAGGATATCACGTGTCTATAACTTGAGTGTCCAGTTTGTACAATTGAATTCTTCCACTTGTTTCTTTAAAGTTATTCATTTAAATGTTGAAATCAATTTTCCTACTCTCTTTTTTCAGGGATAACTTCATATACTATATTTATTTCTTTCATTAAATTTCGTTTTTCCCTACTCAAAAATTTAAAATTTTCAAATCTTAAACAAATTAGCTATATCTTATCTCACTTTTTTTTATCAACCAAATGTTATTTTATATGTTTAGTTTTACGTTACGATATACAGTACAAACTCTTGCTCGACAAAAAAATTTGAATTCCTTCCAATTTGAAAATTGTTTTATTGTTTGTAACAGTGTTCAATTTTTTGACACACAACACAGAAAAATGATGACTAAGCTTGCTTCAACGTTACAAATGTCAAAAATAAACCATGTGATGACTAGCCTTTCTTTTTTATTGAAAATAGTAGCTTTTAATCCAACACGTATCAATAGTTGTTAATGACTCATCTAAAAAAACCACCTCTTTTGCCATATATAGATATTTACTTATCTTATTTATTGCTTCAAAGTTAGTTAAGTATTTTACCATACTTTCACTCTCTTTGTTAGCTATATCTTTTGTTCATCATCAAATCTATTGGAAAAAAACCCATACTGTACTTGTATCGACTGTGGACAATGTTACTACAACTATTTATTTCAAAAATAAGTTGAAGTTATGATGAAAAGATTTTACTCCAACCGAGTATGGACGGTCATCTTCCAGCGAGTGCTTACAATGGAAGCAAAGCTTTCTCTTTTGCTAGAATATGCAACTGATATCGAGAAAGAATTAGATATCAAATATATGTATGCATCAACATCAACCGATTGTCCACTAAATAAATAATTAAATGTTTTCCTTGTGCTGTATAAAATGCTTAGTTATAAATTGTTTGTATCTACCTATTAAGAACTTTAGTTTGTTCTATATCTAATCTACATATATAAAATTTGTTTTTCATTTCTTATTTCTATGAATCTTTTTTGCCTTGTACGTAATACATTTACCCACTCTTGTAAATCCATTTTACATATAGCATACTAAAATTTGTTTTTTCCTTGCCAATTCTATTCATATCTTTTAGTTTTTTTAATTAGCCTCTTGTTACACTGTTGTTATCGGTGGTTCTACAAATTCAATAAAATTCTATATTTTCATATCTTCAAAAAATAAAGTTGCAAGGCCAATAAATATATCACCTAAGCTCTTAAATATGAAGTAAAGAAATCCTCAAACATATTTTAGTAATATTTACTTTAAGTATTCTCATCAATTGTTCAATTATCACATAACCGCTAAAACTCTAAAATACTAAAAAATTTAGGCTCAACAGATTAATAAATCCATTAACATAATCAATATCAAATATTCAATAACCTCCTGAAAAGGTCTCATCTGGTAGTAAAATCCTTATACAAACATAAAAAAATATCTTTCATTTATTAATTGAAAAAAAAAACCATATGTTGCATAACAAACTTGGAAAAATACCTCAAAAATTGAGGTGATCAAAACTAGTAGTACAAAACCTCTTTAAATTAGTAGTAGGTAAGTTAATAATAACCTCTTTAAAATAATATTTTTTTTTTATCTCGGTTCCAATTTGGGTCAAATCGCTAAATTAACAATTTCGATTTGATGATAATTTTTTGATAGACCCTTATATAAACGTATAGTCATGTCAGGCGTCAGTATAAAAAATTAATACATTTCTAAAATTACAAAAATAAATAAAACAATTTAGTAAATAATTCTATTGCCGTTTGTTTTTTTAAAAAATTAAATCTAGTAAGATTTAATCTCTAATTTTTCTCATTGCATCCAAAAGCTCCGGTGTCGTGTTCTCAAACAACAATTAAATATAATGAAGAGTTGTTGCCACAAGTCATGTGTTCTTTCTCGAAATTGATTCCAGAGAGGTAACTGTACTAACATTAATTATGCGAATTTTATCTGATTAGGCTATATAATTAATAATATTTAATTATTTAAAACAATGAATATCACTCCCTTGCTTTTATAACAGTAGGTTTCTTGTGAGACGGTCTCGTGGATCTATATTCATGAGACAAGTTGACACGATCCATATCCAGAGTTAAAAACAATACTTTGGACATAAAAAATAATATTTTTAAATGGATCAGATCAGGTAGGAGATTTGTCTTACACAATTGACATTTGAGACAATCTCATAAGAGTTTTTGTGTTTTTATAAATATATATGTAAAATAGATTTTATTTTTAATATTCAAAGAATATGACACAAATATGAGTGAAACACGGTGAATTTTTACGTAATTAAATTATTTTCGTTGAAACGAAAAGTTAGTGGACTAAAACACAAAATAAGAAAAGTTAGTGGATGTTATTTCCTTTAATATGTCTCGATAAATTGGGTTTGTTTTGGGTGATTCTTTATTTTGGAATTTTACTCGAACCTAATGCGGTAGGAAAATCATATTCAAATGCGGTAGGAAAATCATATCCAAATGTGGAGGACTCTTTTTTTTATTATTATTATTTATTTGTTTTGTCATGTGTGGGCATTAACAAAAAAAATTTGGTCCTGAAATCTTCCATCCATATTTTTTTGGTTTTTTTATCTTTCAGAAAAAAATCATCCCTCACATATTATTCCAACTTAAAATAAAAACCCATATTAAGATGAGAAATTCACGATATGGTTTTTTTATCTTTCAGAAAAAAATCATCCCTCACATATTATTCCAACTTAAAATAAAAACCCATATTAAGATGAGAAATTCACGAAAAATATTAAGCCCAAGTTACAATTATTGCATCCTAAAACACACAAAAAGTTTATTAAATATAAAATCGATCTATAAGCAAAGTTTAATTATCAGCAGATGTAACAACAGTCCAACCCACTTGTGATTTGTCCTTAGGCAAAATTCCTCATCATCAAGTCATGGTAGAGATGTTGATATTTAAATGAGCGTGTAGCAACCCTTTGTGACACGTTTTAAAGTAGTGAGACCACTGACCAAACTGGATAATATCAGAAGTGGGCTGAGCTGTTATCGTAGAAGCATGCTATGTTCGAAAAACTTAACGTGGAAGATAAGGAAGATCAAAAGGAAATTGAAGAAAAATGAATGAATAATATTATATATTCAAACCAGAACAAGAATCAAGATTCCACATCATTTTATAATCTCAAGAAAATAAAATCACACAAAAATGAATGTCGATTCTCATACTAACAATTGCAACAATACAATGAATTAAACTTAATATCTAAAAAAAGCTAAGATACGAGTATTTACTATAACGTTTTTTATTTGTCGATTGATATGAGACTCAATCTTGCGTTTATCGAAGAAAAAAGTTAGTAGAGACGGCTCAGGCAGCAAGATTGATTATTTTCAACGATCCTTGATCAACATGATTGGTCGTCTCGCGCCCACCGTTGCTGCTCGAGCTTCCCCCACTACCGGTTTCTTATTCTTCAACAAAAACATTGATTCTTCACTCAAATAAACTTGTACGTATCGGTATATAAACACAAAATACATACATATAATAAATGTTCTTATTGAAAATTTAAAGCGTAGGAACATGCATGAAGTTTCTTGAATTTAACACATAAAACAATAAATGATAAAACCTTTTAAGTTATTTAAAGGACCAAAACTAATAGTCTAATTTAATTTAAAAGAATAAAACATCCTGCAATCAATAAAATCCATTACCTATAAATTAATCAAGTACTGCTGGTCGATTGGGCCTCACCCAATTTGTAAAGGAAAAAAAATAGATATATGGGGTGCTGTGGATTTCTAGAGATTAGAATCAAACTATTAGAAATTTTTTTTAAAATTCTCTCGGTGAATTTGATCAAGAAGAGATTGTATTTGCGTAAAAGAATAGTGAATGGCCTACCAACTATTAGAAATTTTTTTAAAAAAAACAATTTTAAATTAAGATAAAGAAATAATATCTTCAAAATGAAATTAATAATCCAAAATTCCTTTCACGAAAAACAGAAATTGCGGAAAATTTTGGTGAAAAAACCAATTTATTATTAGAATGAAATTAAGTATCCCACCAGAAGATTTAGGTTGGAAAAAGTCAGCCGTTTGATTTTAACTAAATTCAAGAATTTAAATGCCCATTAAACTTCTGTTTATTTTTATTTTTAGTGAAACAATTAAACAATGAATTTATTTAGGACGACTCGAAATTAAAAATGTTCTTGAAACGTAGAAACATGAAGTTTCTTGAATTCAATACATAAAAATTTAATATGAATATATGAAAGATATATATCGTCTAACCAAACTAAACTTGCTTTTCCAAATTACAAAAATTAACTTGCAGGTTCAATATTGATGAATATATCAAGATAATGAACATCGATTCAAGAAAACAAATTATGGAGAAAGATCACATGATCAAGCAACAATTATAACGAAAACTTTACGTTAAAAAAATGGGTACCAAGATTTACGATACCATCTTTCTTGTTCTTCGATTGATCGGAGACCACTCAGTCTTGCATATATATAGAAGAAAACAGGCAGTAGAGGCGGCTCAGGCAGCAGCGGTGGATTCACCGTTCCTTGATCAGATTGACCGGCCGATGCGTCCACCGCTGCCGCTCGAGCTTCCCCCACTACTGATTTCTTTTTCTTCCACAAGAAATGTTGGTTCTCTCTTCGTTGAAATCCGCATACATATATAAACACAAAATATGAAGAAGGACGTATTGGAATAGGAGTCGGTGGTTGGTTGTTTCGATTTTCACATGTTTTAGTTCGGTTGGATTTGTGTAAATCCGATTTATTATATATACATAAAGTAATATTTTAGTAACATTATTAAATTTCATCTTTTGCTAAAGTATTAAGATACTATTACTAGTTTTCCTTAAAAAATTTCTTTAATTTTTTTTCCTAAAATATAATTTTAATATATTTAGTTGAAGATATATAAATAACTATATATATATATAAATAAATAGATAACCAAATTTTTTTTAAAAAATAAAAATAGTCACATACAAACCTTAAAACACTAGGATACGTTTTTCTTCTCTCACCCTAGAGACTTTAATTCTATTAAACCCTTTCTCCTCTCAAAGGGCTACTTTTTTCTTCTCTCAAAAGACGGAGTTATACATACGGTGAAATTTAGGGTTCTTGCTATCAAATTTCAAAGGTACGTTTCATGAAATTTTTGAATCATTATGGATAAAATATTCATTAAGGTATATAAATACATAATAATTTTTGTTTTTTTGAAGGAAATATATTCGTTTCATAGGTGGCTACAAGATCATGACTATTGGTAAAAAAATAGTCACAATTCATTTTTTTGACGTGATAGTAATTGAGTATTTAATTAAAAAAAACTGCAGAAACAAAAATATTTTATGCTCTAAACAAAAAGCCTTGAGTGTCAAAAAACTATTACCTAATATCAATTTTTAAAAAATTGTCCAAACAGCTGTACAATAGCTATTATAAGCTTATACATCCTAACTCCGATTTTGTATGAGAACTTGAGACGAAGAAATTCTAAACTCCTAACGAAATATTAGAGGATTATTTTAAAGTGGGATTTTTCTAGTTAGAATAATAAAATTTACATATATAATTAGTAATATTGTTCTTTATCAGTTTCATTCTAAACATGATAGCATAATCGAACTGAAACTTTTGAGGATTATGAATATTTGAGTTTAGTGTTTGGGAAAGGAACTACCACTGGAAAATACTTAATTGGACTAAGAGATAACATTAATGCAAAAACATTAGAGATGGAAGGAAATGAGGGTACCAATTTGTCAGTTGATGACAAGTTTAATTACAATATTGGTGAATTCATCCAGAGAATTAAGCAAGAATGTTCATATCAGTCTCCACTTTACAAAGACTCTGCTTCGTCATTACCCTCCAAGGCCATAAGTTCAGAGGTTCTACCAACCACTAGAAAACGAGATAGGACAGAGTTTAGAAAAAAATCAAGTGCATTCGAGAATGTTGACTCAGATGTTATGTATATGGTCTCTCACACTTTTGAGAAGGTAGCTTCTAAAATAGAATCAATATGGGATGCAGAGCAAGGAGGTCCCAAACTTGGATAATCATACTCGATACAAAGTGCTTGATTTGCTTAATACCCGATCAAAGAAGATCGATTTCTCGAAAATGACAATTAAGAGCATTCAGGATGGATCGAGTATAAATTGAATGAATGGATGCTTTTCGGGTCATGATTGGTATTTGGTAATGAGTTCTATCATGTTAAAATTCTATTCTTATTATTTCAATTTGTTTTCTAATGATTGAAATAGCAACAAATTCTTGACTTTTGGATTATTTATAATTTTACAAGTTTCGATTCGTTTATTAAGTACATCTTGTTTTGGTTAGAAGTGGAATAGTTTTTCATACATTAGTGGAGTTTTTCATTTTAATTTCTTGTTTGATATCAGGTTGTTCATTGAAGTGTCAAACATAAATGTAGATGAAGTCGAAGAATAAATGGAAGAATAGGAATTGGAAGAAGAATTATAAGAATATGTTAATTGTTTTATTGTGTCAATCGTCGCTTAAATAGACGATCAATAATTTTCAGTTGATATAATTATATTCATAGAATATTAAAAGACTATTCAAGTATCCAACACACGTTTGAAAAATTTAAAGATTCCATATGTAGCCTTTCAAATTTATTATTTTTTATTAAACGATATAAATAAAATGAAAATGCAAAAAGAAGTTGCAAGTTAAGAATACAGACCCAACTACAAAAATTGCATTTGAGAACAATGTGGAGTACAGACCCAACGACAAAAATTGCATATGACGTAATTGAATAATTTTAATCAAACATTTTCTTCATATGATAATATATCAAAAAAATAAAAATAAAAATAAAAATGAGACATCTCTCAAAGAACCACCGATCCTTGACAAAAACTTGTGTGAGACGGTCTCACGGGTCTTATTTTGTGAGACGGATATCTTATTTGGGTCATCCATGAAAAAGTATTACTTTTTAGGCTAAGAATATTACTTTTTATTATGAATATCGGTAGGGTTGACCCGTCTCACAAATAAAGATTCGTGAGACCGTCTCACAAGAGAACTACTCCTGATCTTTTTACAGTTGTAATAATAATAATAATAATAATAGTAAAAAACAACATTATTGGAAAAAGAAAGAGTAATAAATTAAGTGTTCTGCCCCCCATGAAACATGCATATTCTGCAGGACTGCAGTGGGAGGTGAAAATACATCATTATTATAAGTTATTGTTTTGTACGTTTGTCTTCTGGAGACGGTTGATTTAAGCGTGTATCAATAAGAGTAGTACTATGATGAGTGACCTCCTGAGAAATTATCATGCGTCAAGCTGCTGATGTTGTGCCTCTTGATCTAGTTGGTTTAATGAGCCGGAAAAGAGTGACACCAGATCTTAACGGATGATACTGTCTCTGTTGGGAATAGGACCGACGGTAGAGAAATGATAAGATTGATCTCTAAGATATATGAGACATTACCAGCAGATAGACACGTATCTCTCCGGACTCATGAGCCTAACAGTCCGACCAATTAGCACCCAAGTACGTGCACCATGCGCTGCTACAAGTATAAGAAAATAAAGTTGCACCTTGACTAACAGTCATAGCTTTTGGCTTAGTAATATTAATAAACGCTTGATCCTAACACAGACCATATCTCTTATGCACAAGCCATCACGCACCTATTTTACAAATAATAATAATAGGAAATTTTGAAAGATGTTTACGTGAACGAAATTGAGGCACATATTCCACAAAAATTGAAAGGATTCATTGTTAAAATATTTCCATCTTTTGCAATTGTTAATTAACTGAGTGTGTACGAGATGCACAATGGTGATGACTCGGGCTAGTAACAATTGGCTAGTAACACTTTTGTTACATTTTATGTATGTCGTTGAGATGATCAGATGAATATCATGTATACAAATATATCGAGAGTGCTACTCTATGTGTATCATAGAATGAGCCGCGGTTTTTTATGGCTAGTGAGCAGTAAATACCAAATAGTAGAAAGTGTGAGAAAAGCTACATAAATGGAAGAAAAGGGATGTGGCTGTGAGTCTGTAAACACAGTCCAATTCCTCAATCCGACGATTTTCAGAACTATGGCTAAATTCTCTTTTCAGTCCTAATTGTTTGGGATAGTTCCCGATGTAGTCCTAAACGAATATAATGAGCCGATTTAGTCCCAAACGTTGCCAAAGTTGCCCCAATTCTATTTCTCCGTTAGTTTGCTGTCAAACTAAACAGAGTATAGTGATTTTCAAATCAAATTGAAAATTGGAAAAATCCCCAAAAAATTTATATCCTCTCTACGCTCTAAAAATCCCCAACCTTCTCCATCTCTCCATCTCTCTTTGTCATCAAGTTATGTACGCAAGGTATGTACGCAATTGCTCCTGGAAACAATTTCTTTATTTTCTAGTGAAATCGAAGTTTTGTGAAACCAGGGATAGAGATATTAGCTTGCATGTAAGTTGACTGGAATTACTCTAATTCTTGAAATCGTGATATCGTGAATTCATAGAAATATAATAGCATTTGTAATTCTTCCCCCAATGCTTTTCTTTCCAGTTTATTTTAATTGTTAAAATTTTTGATTTTCACAGTTAAGATGCTTGAAATGGATTTCTAGTTGAAAGAAGTCTTCATCCCCATCATCAATCTCTATTTCCTCAGCCATTGACTTTCTCTATGTGTCGTCACCTCAAGGTTGATAAGTAATGGCTAAACGTAGTAATTCGACAATCAAGATTACTC
Source organism: Primulina huaijiensis (assembly GCF_012295235.1). Classification (NCBI taxonomy): domain Eukaryota; kingdom Viridiplantae; phylum Streptophyta; class Magnoliopsida; order Lamiales; family Gesneriaceae; genus Primulina; species Primulina huaijiensis. The sequence continues at coordinate 17,518,527 of NC_133314.1, read as the reverse complement.
CAAATTATGGTAATTTATTATTTTTTCACTTTATTTTACTTAATTTTGTATCATGCATTTTTCAGTGAAGAATTATATTGTTTTTTCCGTCTTTTTCTTTGTAGGTTTACTTGGAAAACAAGATTTGATTACTATTAAAATGCATTACAGTGGAAGGTTTAAATCTAAAGGCGAACACGATGAATACATTGGGGGAAGTTTTGAATATTTCGACTTTTTTGATCTTGATAAGCTAGCAATGGTTGAATTGTGGGGGTTTGCAGATGATCTTGGATTCAAAAATAAAGATGCTATTATGTTTTGGCACAAGATCGGGAATACGCTAAATGAAAGGAGATATCTACAAAATGATTCAGATGTGTTGGAAGTTAGAAAGAATATTCCAACAAACTATGAGGTAGAAATTTATATGGAACACTTAGATGCCTATTCAATTGATGGTCCAAACGAACAAAGTGGAGTTGAAGCTGTAGGCGAATTTTTTGACATCGATGAAGATGTTGTCATGGATGATATGTTGTTTGATGCATTCATTGACCATGAAATTCAATCTACGAAGGGAAAGAATACGATTTCTGTTGAGAGAGAAAATGCAGATAATCTGCAATTAGTGGTGCATGAGATGGAGGATGATGATGGCGACCAAGAAGATGTTTGAATTATCCAAAGTTTGATCCAAAGAGAGAATCTGAAAACCCGGACTTGAAGCTTGGTATGATTTTTTGCTCAAAGAAAGAAGCGAAATTTGTGATGCAAACTCACTGCATTAGAAGAGGAATGGCAGTGAATTTTGTAAAGAATGATAATATTGGCTTTGGGCGAAGTGCAACAATGATGATTGCCGCTGGATTATTCATGTTGCAAAGATGACTAATGATAGTTGTTGGCAAATAAGAACTTTTGATGACAAGCATAATAAATGTTTTCGAGAATTTAGCAATAAGAGCATCAACTCAACGTGGTTGGCAAAGACTTTTTCCAGGATAATTGCCGCAAATCCTAAAATGGGAACCAATGAGTTTAAGAAAGAGATTTGCAGGACATTGAATGTAAACATTTCGAGGAAGGTAGCTTATGTAGCTAAGAGAAAGGCACTAATGCTGGTGCAAGGGACTGCACAGGAGCAATATCGTCAAATAAGGAGATATTGTGCTGAACTTAAAAGATCAGATTCTCGAGCCAAGATAGTTTTGAAGTTGACAGAAGACGAAGAAGGGCCAAGGTTCCAAAGATTATATGTTTGTTTTTCAGCGTGTAAGCAAGGATTTAAGGATGCATGTCGTCGTGTCATTGGGGTTGATGGATGCTTCTTAAAAGAACAACATGGTGGACAATTGCTAGTGGCTGTGGGGTTAGATCCGAATAACAACATATTCCCAATATGTTACGCGTTGGTTGAACGTGAAACAAAAGATAGTTGGACATGGTTTCTCCGGCTCTTAGATGAAGACCTTGGGATTAGTGGTGTTCAACATGACTTTACATTTATGTCAGATAAGCAAAAAGGTTTGATTCCAGCACTCGAATCTTTATTTCCTGATGCGGAGCATAGATATTGTGTTCGACACTTACACAGCAATATGAAACGTGCTGGATTCAAGAGTTTAGCTGTTAAGATCACCTTTTGGGCAGCGGCAAAAGCGACAAGAATTGAAGAATTTCGAGTTCAAATGAATGAGATGAAAGTTATTGATGAAAATGCATATGAATGGCTTGCTAAGAAGCATGAAAATCAATGGTCTAGAGCATATTTCAGCACCTCCCCTAAATCTGACATCTTATTGAACAACATGTGTGAAACTTTTAACAGCATTATATTAGATGCTAGGGAAAAGCCAGTGATAGATATGTTTGAAACCTTACGGAATCTTTTGATGGCCAGATTTCAAGTTAATAGAGATAAGGTAAAAAAATGGAAGGGTCAAATTTGTCCAAACATCAAAGATGTGTTGGCAAATATCTATATGGAGGCTGTTAGGTATTTCCCAATGAAGTCCGATGAGATGCATTACCAGATATCAAGATCAGATGATATGCGTGATCAACATTCAGTTGACCTATCGATTAGGTCATGCAGTTGTAGGAGATATGATTTGACTGGCATTCCTTGCAAGCACGCTGTATGCGCCATTTGGTGCAAAAAACAGGATCCAGAAATGTATGTCCATTCGTATTACCTGATCGAGACGTATAAAAGATGTTATGCAATGTCCATAATGCCTACCAATGGTCCATGTTTGTGGCCTGAATGTCATTTTCCTTCTCCATTGCCTCCAATTCACAAACAAAAACTTGGAAGACCGGCGAAAATGCGAAGAAGAGAACCAGATGAACCTCCCCCTTCTTCTCGAAATAAGTTGAAAGGTGTGAAAAAGTTCAATAAGTGCAAATTATGTGGTGGATCAGGACATAACCAAATGACTTGTAAGGGGAATGAAGACGTCCAACACGAGACTGTGACACAAAAAAAAAAAAGAAAAGAAAAACTACATATAAACATATTTGGTTTATTTCATTGTTTTTGTGTTGTTTACGAAAATTCTTATTTGTGTACCTATAAAACTACAGGTGAGAAGACCACAAGACGTTGGTGTTCATATTCAAGTAAGCTTAAGTTTAATATCATTGATAAATGTAAATTATTTGTAATGTATATTTGTATAAATATAGGCAATAAATGCATGGTTTTTTTATAGGGTAATCGACCAGTGAATATCAAGAAACCTGCTTTTGTAAAAGATGGCGTCAACTTCACAACTGTCTCACAACTACGATCGTCCATGAAGTCTACCTCGTCTGAAGGATCTAGCAGGAACAAGTGATTTTGTGGCTGAGATTTGTATTTTCTTTTTTGGTGTCCATGTTTTTCGGTAGTAGTCTTACTTTCATTAACATGTCTACCTCTGTCTTTGTTACTGTTATTTTGATATGAGGAAAAGTTGGTACTTTTGTAATTGGGGTGTTGTGAAATCTTGATCCTCAACTGTTGTTGAATTTTTTTTTTCTATTTTTGAGATTCTTGTGTTCGGCTTTTCAGTGGAACAAGGGTATTGACTGCTCACTTTTATCATCTTGTTCTTCGCTTGAATGCTTTCTCTTTTTCCCAGATTCATTGTCCAATTTTGGTTTATAAATGCAGACAAGAGCAGCTTTCATTAGAAAGTAAAAGCAAATACAGGACCGAACTAATATGGGAGACATAAAACTCTACCACATGCAAGCTCACAAACTCATTTCACAATCACATACTGTATTGGTAAANCCTTCCCGAACGACATAATAAATGGGATAAAGTCTAGCACCTCAACTGTTAAAAAGTTACAAGATACAATCCATTAAAAGTTGTGCGCTCGATACAATCCATTAAAAGTTTACAAAATAATATTGTGCGCTCGATACAATCCATTAAAAGGTTACAAGATACTACAACATGCTCAATATAATCCATCAGCTGTCATCACCACTAATCTTTAGAGATTCGATTTGTTGTTTTATCTCCTCCGTTATCTTCACTAAATTTGATAGCGCCTTGTTCAATTTATCTATTTTTCCAGCTTGAGTGGGTTTTGTACTTGCACTTGCATCTGAATTTGCAATAGAAGTTGTGTTCGACGTTTCTTCGACAGTGTTGGTAGAGGAAGAAGCTTGCACTAGAGCTTGCTTGTCCATATAAGATTCAAAAGCTTTTATAGCCCCCTCCCTACTCAAGAATGACCTGTGGGATGCGCCGCTAAATTTATTGACTTGCTTTTGTGCCTCTTCCCAAGTCTCATATACTCCGGGTTTTCGTCCAATAAAAACTACATATGTTTTACCCTATATAACAACAACAATATAAAAACAATTAAGTATTTCACACAAGCAAACAACACAATATAATTTCACAAAAAAAACTTTAAAAAATAACAAGCAATTAGCTTACGAAAAATGATACTTCAATTAAATATTTAACAAAAAGACTTTCAAATAAATGAAATATTTGAGCAAATAAAGTAAACTGGAATTGCCCATCATAAAATGGAATTGCCCATCATCAACGGAAAAAAAATATATAGCCCAATTTCAAGCTTTGCTATTATATTTCTAAGAATTCACGATTTCAAGAATTAGAGTAATTCCAGTCAACTTACATCCAAGCTAATATCTCTATCCCTGGTTTCACGAAACTTCAAATTCACGTGAAAATAAAGAAATTGTTTCCATGAGAAAATGCGTACATACCTTGCGTACATAACTTGATGACAGAGAGAGATGGAGAGATGGAGAGATGGAGGAGGTTGGGGATTTTTATAGCGTACAGAGGGTATAAGTTTTTTGGGGATTTTTCTTTTTTCAATTTGATTTGCAAATCACTCTACTTTGTTTAGTTTGACAGCAAACTAACGGAGAAATAAGATTGGGGCAACTTTGGCAACGTTTGGGACTAAATCGGCTCATTACATTCGTTTAGGACTACATCGGAAACTACCCAAACAATTAGGACTGAACCGAGAATTTAGCCTCAAAACTATTGTTACATTCTTAATTTTTCTTTAAAGTTAATTCCATGTGGCCTCTTCTTGTTCAAGTTTGCATAATAACATTAAAATTTTGAGTTCAGCTAAGTACTAATTCGTTCTTAGTTGTTGTTCGTTTAGCTGTTATATCATGAGAAATAAACGTTGAATGAATCTCGATGTATTCATATGAAGAAAATGACTTGTATCGACGAAACTGTGTTTATACACTTTTATATCGATCGTTTCTAGTGAATCGGGATTTTATCTCAAATAATTTAGCTCCATTTTGATATATCACATTCCATTTAAAGATGAAGATTCATTGTCCCATGTATCGTATACACATTTTGAATTTATAATTGTATTTTATACTGTAATTTTGTTGTTGTTGTAATAGGTATTGCTCAATTTTTTGGTGTTATTTTGATTTTAAATTTATAAATATTATGGTTTGTATTGATAAAAGTGATACAAAGTGACGCGTGACTCATTTTGCTAAACCGATCCTTATCATTTGTTTTTTCTTGAGTTTATCGAATTGAATCGATCAGATTTAGAGTTATCAAAATGCGCTAATGGGATGGACCAACCTAGGGTCATAGTCAGTTTTTAGTTATATTAGGCTAGTCAGGGCGAATCGATCTGACGGACATAACTTATTTTGATGATTCTAATAATTTGTACAGTTTATATTTTCATGGCTTACTTTACTATTATTTTCATGGAGATCTTTAATTAAATATTGATTTTCATCATAATTTAGCTATCATATTAATTAGAAACATAAAACGTGTGTGAATTTACCAAATCCAACAAAAACATAAAAAGTTTTCAAAGAGTAAAAGTCAATAATATTTCGAAATCTTTATATATTCACAAAAAACTCTTATTAAATCATGTCACATATCAATTTTGTGAGACGAAAATTCTATCCGACCTAACCTATGAAAAATATTATTTTTTATGCTAAATATGTAACTTTTTACTTCAAATATGGACTTAGTCGACCCGTCTCAACACAGTCACACAAAAAACCTACTTTTATAAATTAAATAATTTTGTATTCATACGAATGATTTAAATTATAGCATTTCACCATTACATGTATATACATCGATCCTCTATAAGAAAAGATTTTTGGAAGCTTTTATTTATAAAAACCAACTAATTAAATTCAAGAATAATTGAAACCAACATATACTTCTGCTTATTTTATTTTTAGTAAAACAACTAAACATTGCATTTATTTAGGAATCAGATAATTACAAATCTTCTTATGATCTCTATACTTTGTTGAATTTAATCTTACACATAAATATATAAACCATGCATGAAAGGTGTCATCTGATCAAATCAAAATTGCTTTCTCAGAAAAAGGAAAACATGCATNCACACACACACACACACACACCTTGCAAGAAAAGTTTCATGAACTTACGAACAATTTCAACGTATAAGAGACGACGATTTTCAAATATTTTGTTCGTCAATAAAAACTAAATTCAAGAATTTAAACCAAGATGATATGCCTCATTAAACTCGATACAGAGGACAGTTCTCTTATGGTTTAAATATATAAACACAAAATAAAAACACGTATAAATTGAGTGCGCCTCATGGAAGCTAGTAGTGACTATCTTGCAAGAACATGTACGAGAAACTGCAATCTTGCCACACAACAACATGAACAATGAAATTATTTTTACATCTAAGTTAAAGAAAATTTACAAGAATTCGCAGTACCTGTTTCTTGATTCAATCTCGCATGTATATATATATATATATATAGGAAGAAAACAGGAAGTGGTGACCAGCAACAGCAGCAGCAATGGATTCAACGTTTCGTAATCCGACAATTGCTACTATGGATTCAGCAAGCATATCTTTATCCTTTGCTGCGGCTATTGCGGCCGCCACCACTGCTTTCTTATTCTTCCATTCTTGATTTAAATCCGAACGAAAGGAACTTTTGTATTCTTATGAGGGGTTATCGATAGAAGGAGAATAATAGGCGACGATGAATGGTAAAGGGTCTATTAATACATATTGCATTATGGAGAGCCTAATATAAAAAAGATACATTATATAAAATTTTTAAAATAAAATAATAAAAAAATTAGGGGAAAAAATAGTTCCGAATATTTAGGGTTTTTTCTTTTCAAATATTTACTAGTGTTTCTGTCAAGTAATTGATTATAATCAAAATTTTAACAAATATACTATAATATCAGGGCCAAAGTGCCTCTTCTTCTGCTTCACCGGGTGAGATCTCGGGAGGATATTCAAGTGATGCTCAGCTATCAAGGGTGAAATCCTTATTAATTCCTGCTAGGACCAGGCAAAAACATGAAGATTAGTTTTTAAACAATTGATTAAATTTACTCGGGTGGATAGATTGAGGTCCCGAGCCACCCGGATCTCCTTGACTGGCCTAATCTCCACAACTTCTTGTTCTTCCTCTGCTACAAAATGCATTTCACCCTCCTCTACTATCCTCCCTCTTCCCTCATCACTTCTCACCGCCTTCCCCTCCCTCCTAGCCTTCTTCTGGTCCATTCGAACAGTTTCCACATAACACTTCCGGGAAGAGGGTTGATCTCCCGGACTTCACCTACTCGGCTTCCCACCGGGAATTTGATCTTCTGGTGGTAGGTGTATGCTACGGCCTTCAGCTCATTCATGGCAGGCCGCCCCAGGATGATGTTATACGATGATGGGGAATCCACCACAGTGAAAGTGGTCATCATGGTTTTCTTAAGCTCTTGGGTGCCTAAAGTTAAAGGCAGGACAATCTCTCCTTCTGGATAAACAATATGTCCAGCAAAGCCGAAAAGCGTAGTTTCCAACTGATATCCCTGCAGATCCATTTGTACCAGGGTATTCTTAAAAATTACATTAACAGAACTGTCCGAGTCCACAAAAACTCTTAGAATGTCATAATTGGCTACCCTGGCTTGAATCACCAGGGCGTCATTGTAGGCAATATTGACACCCTTCATATCTTCAGGGCCAAAGCTAATCACTGTCTCACTCCTCCTTACCCCTTCCACCTCCATGCAATCTCGCCTACTTCTCGACTTCCTCGCCCGATTAGAATCTCCATCAGTGTAGCCTCCAGATATCATCTTGATTACCCCCATGAAAGGGGGTAAAGTCTTCTTCCTCTCGGGCTCCGGATCCCTTCTTCTACTAGGCTCACCCTTCGGGGCATTTCTTGAATCTCCCCTGGCATTGGGTCCCAGCTGCCGATACGTCCAAGGTGGCAATCTTGGCCTCTTATTAGATTGATTATGCCCCTGGACAGAGGGTGGGACATAATCTCTTTTCAGCGTTTTGCAATCTTCGGTGTCGTGGTAACAGTCCTTATGGAGGGTGCAAAATCCCCTCTTCTCGGGCATGGTAAGCTGATGATCCGGAGGCAGATCCCTGCTACATTCCTGAACTTCTCTGTCTCGGGTAATTTTCAAAGGCACATGATTTGAAAAATGCCCTTGATTACCCCTTCTCTGCCCTTTCTCCTCGGGTTTAACTACTCGTTCTCCTCTCTCCCTTCTTGCAGCGTCTCTCTTCTGCTTTTCTGCCTTCTCCACGTTGATATACTTCTCGTCCCGGGACAACAAATCCTCAAAATCCCCGGGCATCTTCTTTGTCAACGATCGAAAAAACTCACCCTCCCTCAACCCCTGGGTGAATGCCGTTGTCTTTGTCTCAGTGGCACAGGTGGGAACATCCAGGGCAACTCTGTTAAACCTTCTTTTATATGTCCTCAAACTCTCCTCCGGGATTTGCTTGACTTCAAAAAGACTAAATACAGTCTTTTTGTACTTTTTGTTGCTGATGAAATAGTGTAGAAACATCTTCTGGAAGTCCTTGAAAGAATGAATACTTTGAGGAGCCAACCCCTCAAACCATCTCTGAGCAGAATCTATCAGAGTTGTCAAAAAAACCTTGCACTTAATTCGGTCAGTGTAATAGTGCAGCATGATCATATTCTCAAACCTGGCCAGATGTTCCTCGGAGTCTGCATTGCCATCATAATCCTTAATTTTGGCAGATTTAAAGTTCCCGGGAAGAGGTTCCCGGACAATAATTTCAGCAAATGGGCATCCTCTGAAAACTGCCCGAGAAGGACCCTGGCCTTCCAACTATCCCTCCAAGACCTTCATCTTCTGCCTCAACTCCAACAGCTCCTCCGCCACAGTTGGGGATTTGGACCCGTTACTAGACTCCCCATCTTCTTCTCTCACTCCCTCCTCCCCTACTTCCTGCTCTTCTTCCTGCTCCCTTCCCGGCGGGGTAGTATGATGAGAAGATTCTTTCATGGCTACCACCTTCTCCACCGCCTCGGATACAATCTGAGCTAACTCCTCCGGAGACATAGTAATAAGATTTGGAAGTCCTGTGGGAGGAACACCACCTTGTCCCGAAGTAAGTGCACCATCTCCAGGAGCCCGGGAAGTGTCATGATTAGTTCTTCTAGTAGGAGCCATATCAAGACCTTGAACTCAATTTCCCACAGACGACGCCAATGATGTTATCCGGGTGAGCTGGGTTGAGGTAATCCACCGGATATGATAGAAGTTGTTGCGTTTAAGGAAAATGAGTGAAAGGATCTGTTAATAAGTGAAATGTGTTTAGAAGGGAGGGATGAATAAACACTGACAGATTATGTTCGTTTTTCGAAGATTGAGTTCAGTTTATTGACAAACTGAAACTAAATATCTCGTAAGTCAATGACAATCAGTTTAACTGAGAAAACACTTGCGGAAGTAAACTGAATGAAAGATAGAATAACTAAAACAAAAGGTAACTGAAGTAAAAAGCACGCGATTTGTTTCTGGATGTTCAGAGAATGGAATGACTCCTACGTCACCCCTTCTATCACGAAGATAGGATTTCTACTAAAAGACTTTGATCGAAGACACTGTTTGTACTGACCCACTTCAGTTTGGTCTTATCAATGCCACAACTGAAACTCTTAGTTACAACATTCTATTTCAGTTCGTGACTGATTTTAGCATAACTTAATAATATAGCAGAGATTACAGTGTGCTAACAAGCTCAAAGATGGTAGCCTTGAATGCTACAGATAAAACTTAGTAAGAGAGTGAGCTTTTGATTTCAGCAGAGTAACAGCTTGAGTAAAATAGTAGTTCTTGTATATTTTCTTCAGCTGCTCTGTTCGCCTATTTATAGGCTTCTTTTCCAACGGTAACTTCATATAATATTTGAATTTTATATCCGTTGATTTGCCACGTCGATATTCTTCTGACAATCGTACACTGTAGACTCTGAAATGCGGCGTTCCACTACAAATTGCAGTCTGCTTGTATTGATGTCGGATGAACATCCCTTATCGTACACTGTATGTTAAGGCTGAGCGATCAGCTGATGTAAGTAGCTGATAAGCTTGCGCTGAGTGAATCAACTGATCAGTTTCCAACTGATCAGTCAGCTATCTTCAGGAATCCAGTTAGGTTCAACTGATCAGTTTCTAACTGATCAGTCAGTTAACTTCGAAAGTTCAGTTCAGCTGACTTCAGTTGCCTTGATACTTCACGTGATACTTCAGTTGCTTAATACGAATACTTGATCAGTTGGTTCTGCAGATAAATGGTTTGTCAAACAGCCGAAATTAAGTTTCCAACAATTTTCCCCTTTTTGGTGTTTGACAACACTAAGCAAATGATAACTGATCAGTTAAGCTTATAAACGTCCTTCAAATCGGTTGTATATAAAATAATAACTTTCGTTTACAGATTCGTACAATGAAAGAATGAAATAATCTGTATAAGTGATTCCATGTACAAGTAAATGAATGATTGTAGCTTAGGTCTCTATTCTCCCTTTTTGTCAAACGCCTCCATTCTGATAGATAATCTTTTAACATCAGTTGACAGAACTTTAACAGAAGTGGCTACGTCTGATACTGCATTCAGCATAGTGGTTTGCATGAAGTCTATCTTTCGAGAAACAGATGTCTCCACGAAGTCAATTCTCTTGCTGATTACATCTTGGGTGACAGAAAGACTTTCAGCTAAGCCTCTATTCTTTCTAATCTCTTCTATAGCAAGGGAAAGAGAGGTCACGACAGCATTAACAGCCTTCAGCTTTTCTGAGTTGAATACTTCTGCATGTTCCAGTTTTAAAGTATGAGCGAGTTGAGTTCGCTGAATCTGGGAAACTTCATAAAGTATTTTGTGCATATTATTCTGAATGTCTTGAATTTCTTCAAGAACTGCATCAAGATCTCCAGACGACTGAGGGGGTAATTGTCCAGAAGTTCCAGCTTCTTGTTCTTTAGAGACTTGATCAAAGACCACCAAGGTCCTGTCAGATACCACTGTCTCGACCATGGTGTGTTCTGGAACAACTGAGTCAGTAACCTCTACTTGCGCTGGAGGAGGAGAAGAAGGATCCTGAATAGCAACTGAGCTGTCCTGCTGTGGAGGTAAATCTGTAAGACCTTCAGTTGGAGGATCATTAACTGGTGCTTCTTCTTGAGTATCAGCTGATATTTGGGCTGGCTCGTCAGTTGGAATATTTTCAAAATTGAGCAACTGAGCCTCCACATTTTCAGCGATTTCTTTATCTGTGGATGGAGCTGGCACATCAGTTGGATCATCCTGCTGAACGGGCTCTTCAGTGAGGATAGGTGCCTCTACAATTGCTTGATCAGTCGAGTGATCAACTGATTCAGAAATGAGCTCCTATGGTTGAGATTCCTGTACTACTGACTGAATAATTTCATCAATATTTGCAAGTGTTAAGTCAGCTTCTGAGTACAGTGGTGGATCAGCAACAGAGGTTTCAGGCACATCCTAGGCTTGCTCTTTATTTGGTGATGAGGGTCCTTCCTCTTCATCTGAAGACCCTCCATGAATAACTAATTCCTAATCTTGTTCCCAAAATCGTATCTGTACATGCAGGGAAGTAAGATCTGAATCCAACTGAGTAAGTACAGCTCGATCATTGTAGGCAGTTGGATTCGTCGGAATGTAGTTGGCTTTCAACTTTTCAACTAATTGAGCCAACTTCTTGGCTCTCATCAAATCAAAGAAATAATCTTTTCTTTCCAAAGCCTGCACAATGGTAGCAGCTTTGACTATCCTTAAAACGATGGCTTCCAATCTGATAAACCTTTTCAGCTGAGACTTCTTCTTCAATTGTTTGGCAAATGTGTGAGTTCTGTATGTGATCCAAGCCTCATAGGCTTTCAGTTGGGATGCTGCATAAGCATTGACCTATTCCCAAATTAGGTCAATGTGGGTCTAAATAGCATTTGTTGGCCTGGGCTCTTCAATCATCTTGCCCTTGCCTCTCTCATCAGAAAGAATATGTGGAATGTTTAGACCCGAGCGAGTCGTTTCCACCAGTTCTCGAATAGTGACCCCTTTGGGTCGAGCCTGAGCAAAAATTGTAGGGCGATTGACAGTTTGTAGAGAAGATACCGCCCTGACAGACTCTCGTTCAGTTGAAGGAGGCAACTGATCTCTTGCTGAAACTTCAGCTGGGATGGCTTTCAGAGGAATAGCCTGAATAGGCTGTTGAGCGTCGGAGGATTTCAGCCTTTCAGTTGCTTCCAGCGAGACTAAATGCTTTGTTTTATGAGTTCTAGGCTTTTTGGTGACTTTGGGAGATGTGGTTTTCTTTGTTTCTGATTCACTGACAATCAGCTTCCTTTTGGAGGACTTCAGCTGTGCCAGAGTTTTTGCCCTTTTTACAGACTTGGGAGCAGCCTGCTGTGCTCCAATCTCCTTTTTGATGTTGACGAATTGATCAGGAGATAGATCCAGTTTGGCTCTGGGCGGCAAAATATTTTTAGCATTGAAAACTTTGAATTTCGATGATCGTTCAGAATCATCAGCCACCAGCCCTTTGACTTTCAGCAAATAGCTCATCTGGACAGCAAACCCTTTGGACTGTTTGGTAGATTGAAGCATATTTTTCAGTATGTTGAAGATGAGACGCCTCCAGTTGAGTCTCCGACCTGCCATGATAATGGTAAGGGCCTGAAATTTTTCCAGTGTAAGAGCAGCAAAGGATCCTACCTTTGCCAATAACCCCTTGGCCACAATGTCAGCCAACAACTGAATCTCATGTTTGAGTTCCTTCTTTGGGTCGAAAACTTTGATTTTCCGTCCATCAGCGGAGAGTAGAGTCTGCATTTCTTCAATATCTGATGCTTTAACATCAGCAAGGTGTGCCAATCCATGAGACGGCAACAAAATACCTCGCCAAAGGAGTCCTCTGATATGGTCAATAACTGACCATTGACAGTAGATGAGATGCTCCCATCCTGATTGATAGATCCACTGGAGTAGAAATCGAAGAGCTCATTTGGATAGATCTCCTGGGAAGATTGTCCTAAGAAAGTTCGGAGACCTACAGATTGAAGCTTCTGGAAAACATCCTTGACCTCGGCTTCCTTAATTGATAGGACTGAATCAAAATTGATTGCCATAGCATTCAACAAATGCGCTGGGATTTGATTTGCCATTTGATCTGAAAATTTTTCTGCGAAAAAGAAGGCGTAAATTTGCTTTTGCTCTGAAGAATTTGGATAAGCGTAAGAAGAAGAACTGAAATGGATCGGAAATGAGTACTTTTGTACGTGACTGTTCGAATTATTGGACACGTGTCAGTCCATGAAAATTTTGCAGTAAAAAAACGTGTGTTAGTGTGGTAAAGACGTGTGTAGAAAGTATGTGGATTATATGAGTCCACGATTCAACTTGTCATTTGCTGAAAGACAGCATTAAATGCTTGATAGACAGTCACGTAACTTAATTTGGAATAAAAAATGGTTAATTGGTTAACGTATGTGAGAAGATTAGTGAAATATCCGACTGAAGGATCAGTTGTAACACTGTGTCCTTTCAGCTGAAGATTGACTAACTTCTGTCTTCTTAGTTAACCTCTTAGAACCAATATTCTCCCTTAATAAATGCATATAAATATTATTCGAACTTAAGCAAGGTTAATTAATTAAAATCCTATGCTTGGAAGATTAACCGTCTGCTGCAGTGACTGAGCCCTTTCATCTTCCTTGACCCTGTGCTATAAATAGAAGTGGCTCAGTTAGTATAAAACACATCAGTTACGAATATTCAGCAGATAATATGGCAGGTGCAAGTAGCTCAACACTTCCGGATATGGCTGAAGAGTTTATGACCGCAGCTCAGGAGAAACAAAATGTCGATATAGAGGACGAATTTTTTCAGAAAATTCTTCGTTTTTGGGAGAAGCTGCAGGGATTTCAGTTCCTCTATGAGTGTGGAGAGGCGAACACTCGTAGATTGTTGGCGAAGCTGAACAAATATAGAGAACGTTTGCACGTCGCCGAGCCGGTGAACCTCTTTGAGGATAATTATCTCTACCAGCTGATGCTCTACAAGGAGAGGACTATTCTGGAGCGAATAGCTGTTTCTGATAGTTTTCTGAAGACTGCAATTGGCGAAGTATCCGGTTGGATGAAAAAATGGAGAGCTTTTGTTGAGGGAGAATACTTTGATGTAATCCGCAACAATTTCTTTAAATGAAGATTTATTTTGTTTCAGTGTTGTCTTTTATTTTTCTGCAATGGTTATTCTCAAAAAAAATGACTAACTGAATCATAATAACCATCTGACAAGCTAACATCAGTTAAGAATAGCACAAATATATCAACAACTGAGATATAAGCAAGGATAACTAATTAAGATAATTCTATTAAACCAAGTATGTTGCGAAAGTGAGAAAACTTAGTCTCGGGTAGTGGTTTGGTGAAGATATCCGCTGCTTGCTGCTTAGTTGAGACGTATTCCAGCCTGATGTCCTTCTTCAGGGCATGATCTCTGATGAAGTGATGCCTGACATCGATGTGCTTGGTCCTTGAGTGAAGAACTGGATTATACGTGATAGCGATTGTGCTTGTATTATCGCAAAATATAGGCGATTCCTTAGCGATAACTCCATAGTCTTTCAGTTGTTGCTGAATCCAGAGCAGTTGAGCGCAGCAACTTCCAGCAACAAGATATTCTGCTTCAGTCGTGGAAGTAGCTATGGATGTTTGCTTCTTGCTGAACCAAGATATCAGTCTGTCTCCTAGAAACTGACATGATCCACTTGTACTTTTTCGATCAAGCTTACATCCTGCATAATCNAACCTATTAAACCTCTGTATAATGTCGCCTCAACTGATATTCCCCCTTGATCATTGTCTAGTTTGACTGATGAACTCATGGGAGTGCTTGCTGCTGAGCATGATTCCATGCCAAATTTCTTAAGCAGTTCCTTCGTATATTTGGTCTGACTGATAAAGATACCAGTTTCCAGTTGCTTCACTTGCAGCCCAAGGAAAAATGTCAGTTCACCCATCATGCTCATTTCGAATTTGTCCTGCATCAACTTAGCAAACTTCTCGCATAATTTGGGGTTAGTTGACCCAAATATAATATCATCAACGTAAATTTGAACAAGTAGAATATGATCATTCTTAGAAAATTTGAACAAGGTCTTATCAACTGATCCTACTGAAAAATCATGATCAGTTAGGAATTTTGAAAGCGTTTCGTACCAAGCTCTTGGATCTTGTTTCAGACCATATAAGGCTTTGTTCAAATGATAGACATGATCAGGAAAAGTATGATCGATGAAACCTGGAGGTTGCTCTACGTAGACTTCTTCCTGCAGCTGACCATTTAAAAATGCGCTCTTCACATCCATCTGGTAGACTTTGAAGTTCTTGAATGATGCATTGGCAAGAAATATTCGGATGGCTTCCAGTCTTGCAACTGTGACATATGTTTCATCATAGTCAATTCCTTCTTCCTGCCTATATCCTTGTGCTACCAGTCTCGCCTTGTTGCGCACAACTGAACCATCTTCGTTCAATTTGTTCCTGGATACCCATTTTGTACCTATAACAGTTTTTGAAAGTGGTCTTGGAACTAAGTTCCAGACATTGTTATGGGTAAACTGATTCAGCTCCTCTTGCATTGCATTTATCCAGTTTGGATCAGCAAGAGCCTCATCAGTTTTTTTTGGTTCAAATTGTGATACTAAAGCTGAATGAATAAATAAATTAAGCATCTGATTTCTTGTTCTTATTGGATCATATGGATTACCTATCACCAATTCTGGAGAGTGTGATTTCTTCCATCTGAGTTCAGTGGTTGTTGTATCCAAGTTGGTAACTGCTTCTGTATCAGTTGGAGCTTCATCAGTTGGCAGTTGAATATTCTCAATAGGCTCCTCCAACTGAACATCAGGAATAGCTTCATGTTCAACTGGTTGTTCTAATACTTCTGGCTCTGGTGTTTGGAGGTTGTTGTGATTGATATGATTGTCTTCTTCATCTTCATCCTCCAGACTGATCTCTGTAAGTCTATCAATTAGCGCAACTGGATCAGTTGGCTTATCAGTTAGAGCGTTTTCCTCAAAAATAACATGGATAGATTCTTCAACATTCAAAGAATTTTTATTGAAAACTCTATACGCTTTGCTAACTGAAGAATATCCAAGAAATATTCGGCTGCAGATGTTTTATTCTCGATAATGGTAAAAATCATTTAAAAACCTTTGATGATACCACTTGAAAGGATCAGTTAATAAGTGAAATGTGTTTAGAAGGGGGGTTGAATAAACACTCACAGATTATGTTCGTTTTTCGAAGGTTGAGTTCAGTATAATGACAAACTGAAACTAAATATCTCGTAAGTCAATGACAATCAATTTAACTGAGAAAACAGTTGCGGAAGTAAACTGAATGAAAGATAGAATAACTAAAACAAAAGGTAACTGAAGTAAAAAGCACGCGATTTGTTTCTGGATGTTCGGAGAATGGAATAACTCTTACGTCACCCCTTGTATCACGAAGATATGATTTCTACTAAAAGACTTTGATCGAATACACTGTTTGTACTGACCCACTTCAATTTGGTCTTATCAATGCCACAACTGAAACTCTTAGTTACAACAGGCTATTTCAGTTCGTGACTGATCTTAGCACAAATTAATAATATAGCAGAGATTACAGTATGCTAACAAGCTCAAAGATGGTAGCATTGAATGCTACAGATAAAACTTAGTAAGAGAGTGAGCTTTTGATTTCAGCAGAGTAACAGCTTGAGTAAAATAGTAGTTCATGTATATTTTCTTCATCTGCTCTGTTCGCCTATTTATAGGCTTGTCTTCCAACGGTAACTTGATATAATATTTGAATTTTATATCCGTTGATTTTCCACGTCGATATTCTTCTGACAATCGTACACTGTAGACTCTGAAATGCGGCGTTCCACTACAAGTTGCAGTCTGCTTGTACTGATGTCGGTTGAACATCCCTTTCATTTGATGACGTGTTAAGGCTGAGCGAGCAGCTGATGAAATGTACTGATGTGCTTGCGCTGAGTGAATCAACTGATCAGTTTCCAACTTATCAGTCAGCTGTCTTCAGGAATCCAGTTAGGTTCAACTGATCAGTTTCTAACTGATCAGTCAGTTAACTTCGAAAGTTAAGTTCAGCTGACTTCGGTTGCCTTGATACTTCACGTGATACTTCAGTTGCTTAATACGAATACTTGATCAGCTGGTTCCGTAGATAAATGGTTTGTCAAACAGCTGAAATTAAGTTTCCAACAATGAGCAAGGTATATGATTTCAAATGTGACCTACAAACAAGAAGATGAACTCGTGAATGGGCGCCAGAGGGGTGTCCGACATGACACTCTGATGTTTAAGTCAGCATGTTGAAGACGAAGAATAAAAGTGATATATGTGAGAATATATGTGAGTGCTTGAGAGTTCAAAGTTTCAGAAGAAGTAAATGAGATTGATACCTGTTATTTATAGGAGAAAATCTCATGATTACCTTGTTTTCAGTGCCAACCTACTAAGTATGGCAAGTCAGCTGCCCATACTTTTGCTTCTGATGACTTCTAAAACGCACCAAACCCATACTATTCTGACAGATTAGATAGCCCATACCGATACACTTGAGTGTGGTGTGTTTCTCGAGGTAGCCCAGGTAGAAAGTATCCGGGAGCTTGCACGAGAGCCCGGGCTCTTAACTGCCCGAGAAGATAATGTCTCGGGCATTTCCATGCCCGGCTACTGTAGATAGTACTCTGCATACTGACTCTGATTTGGGCTATCCATTTAATACCCCGGGTCACGGATGACCCGGGCTCTTATCCCCATTAATGAGATTTATAGTAACTGAGTTAACTATTTTTGTAAATTAAGGACGAAGTACAAAGTATTTTGTTAGGATCAAGTGTTACAACTAGACAAAAAATTATATATGTTAGCCACATATTAAGTAATGGATGGACATAAGGGGCTGCACATACTTGAGTATCAATCAATCCGGTTGTTAGACTCATTAGTCCAAGAAAGGATGTGCCTCACTTCAGGTGTTGTCACATATTATTTTCGAGATCACTCTTACAATTTATCTTATGTTTTTCATGTCCCAAGTAGAGACAAACTTACCCATTAATATCTGAACATCTCTTTTTACGACTCACTCAGCTAACCAGATTAAATGGTGCAATGTCAACAACTTAACTCAAAAGAGCTTTCCTGGAGGTCACTATCCAAATATTACTTTCACTCATATACGTTTAACTCAACATTGTTGTTATATGTTTAAGCTCATTGTGTAATCGTGGTTGTGCGTGTTTGTTCTCATTAGGGGTGTTCGTCGATCGGTTCGGTTCGGTTTTCGGTTTTCGGTTTTTTATTTTGGTTTTTTTGGTTTTCGGTTTTAGAAATATATAATCCGATATCCGAAACATTTTTCTTCGGTTCGGTTATTTCGGTCGGTTAATTCGGTTTTGGTATAATTATTTAAATTAATAATATAAATATATTGTAAAATATAATATGTTAAATTTCTACATGTTTTCTTAGTAAAATATTTAAATATAAGGTCTAAATTAATTAAACAAACAACAATCAACTAAAATTTGTTCAAAATAGTTTTTCATTCACTAAATATCATATCAAAATATATAATATAAATAAAAATATAAAAAATATTAATTTAATGAAATTTTGATTTTTTCGGTTTGTTCGATTTTGACATATATAATCCGAAACCGAACCAAATAAACTTCGATTTTAACATTTATATCCGAACTACAAAATTCGGCTTTCGGTTCAGTTCGGTGTTCAGTTTTTTCAGTTTGGATTTTCGGTTTTATCCGAAGTTTGAACATCCCTAATTCCCATATGAGACATATATACGTGTACTGGAGAGAAGTTCAAAAATTTCTCATTCTATTTATTTTTTACATTGCCCACAGTTAGTATCAAAATCTACGTAAATTATGTATTGCAGATATATTTTTTAAAATTCTCTAATTTTGTTTATTTCCAATATCAATAAGAGTTATTTTATAATCTTATGTGACCGTTCACAATTTGGGGCCATTATTTATTTTGTTGCATCATTTTGTTCATTTAATAAAAATGTACCATTTATCTACTAATATCAATAATTTTTAATCCATTTACTCTTAAATTTTTAATCATGTTACCAATAAAATCTATATCGCATAACAATACTTATTATTTTTTTTCAAAAAATACAAACAATATATTTAAACAAACGCGAAAAAGAGACAATCGTGAAAATAGCTTTTTATTTAAAGATTTTATACAAAAAATTTTGTGAGACGTAATTCAAATAACTCATTATGACTAGGTACACATCATCATGCCATATATAAAAAAATAAATGGAAATATAAAACCCACCCTTTACAAAAATTTATAGAAACTCACATTTTTTTGTTATTTTAACGATTTTATCATGCAATAGCTATTTTTAATGATGGGATTATTTTCTAATTTAATTTAATTTAAGCAAATAAAAAAAGGTGTTTAATGATCAATCATATCCATCATTGGTCACCTTGGAACCTTCTCTAATAAAACGTGTGTGAATTTACATAATTCAACAAAAACATAAAATGTTTTCAAGGAATAAAAGTCAATATTTTCGACACTATATATATTCACAAAAAAGTACTCTTAGTATATCATCTCACGGATCAATTTTATGAGACGAAAATTTTATTCTACCCAGTCCATGAAAAAATATTATTTTTTATGTCAAAATTATAACTTTTTACTCCAAATATGGACCAATTCGACCCGTCTAAAGACAATCACATAAAAAACCTACTTTTATAAATTAAATAATTTTGTATTGGTAGGACTGATTTAAATTATAGCGTTTCACCATTACATGTATAGACATCAATCCTCTATAAGAAACGGTTTTTGGAAGCTTTTATTTAAAAAAGCCAACTAATTAAATTCAACATTAATTGAAACCAACATGTGCTTCTGCCTTCTGCTTATTTTTCTTTTTAGTAAAACAATTAAACAATGAACTTATTTAGGAATCAGATAATTACGAATGTTCTTATCTCTATACTGGAAGTTTCTTGAATTTAATCTTACACATAAATATATAGAACATGCATGGAAGGTTTCATCTTATCAAATCAAACTTGCTTTCTGAGACAAAAAAATAACATGCAGATTCAATATTCAAACCAGAACAAGAATCGTGAAAATTATACATCCAGAGAAAAATAAGGATCCAAGATTTACAATACCGTTAGTTCTTGTTCTTTTCTTGAACCGAGACCACTCAGTCTTGCATATATAAAAGAAAACAGGTAGTAGAGGCGCGTTTCTTGATCAACATGACATGCCGCCGCGCCTTGCTTGTGCTTCCCCCACTATTGATTTCTTATTCTTCCACAAGAAACGTTGATTCTTTATTCGTTGAATATATATATATATATAGACACCTTGCAAGAAAAGTTTCAAGAATTTACGAACAATTTCAACGTATAAGAGACGAAAGTTTCTTGTAAATTCAAGAATTTCATTGAACTCGATACAAAGGACTGTTCTCTCATGGAAGAGGACCAAGTCGTTGAATTCATGTTGGAATAGGAGTCGTATGTGACAGTGACATAAGTTAGAAATTAGAAGAAAAACAAAGAGTGGCAGCTAGCATTGACTATCTTGCAAGAACATGCACGAGAAACAATCTTGCCACACAAACAACATGAACAATGAAATTATTTTTACATCTAAGTTAAAGAAAATTTACAAGAACTCGCAGTACCTGTTTCTTGATTCAATCTCGCACACACACACACACACACACACACACACACACACACACACACACACACATATATATATAGGAAGAAAACAGGAAGTGGTGACCACCAACAGCAGCAAGCAAGGGATTCAGCGTTTCGTAATCCGACAATTGCTACTATAGATTCACCTAGCATATCTTGATCCTTTGCTGCGGCTGTTGCGGCCGCCACCACTGCTTTCTTATTCTTCAATTCTTGATTTAAATCCAAACGAAAGGAACTTTTGTGTTCTTATGAGCTAGGGGTTATCGATCGAAGGAGAATAATAGGCGACGATAAATAGAAAAGGGTCTATTAATACATATTGCATTATGGAGAGACTAATATAAAAAAGATACATTATATAAATTTTTTAAAATAAAATAAAAAAAATTAGGGGAAAAAATAATGCCGAATATTTAGGGGGTTTTTCTTTTCAAATATTTACTAGTGTTTCTGTCAAGTAATTGATTATAATCAAAATTTTAACAAATATACTATAATAAAAATCTTTATAAATTAAATACTTGGTATTATTAATAATAAATTCTCTAAAATAATATTTTTATCTCATTCACGACTTGAGCCAATTTTGTAAATTAATAATTTCGATGAATTCATAAGATAATAATTTTTCGGAAGACCCGTGAATAAATTTTTGATCCCTTCATTATCATCTATAGTATGTATCATCTATAGTATGTATACTTCTATACTAATTATAATACTTGGTCATATTAGATTGACACCAAAATATTTTTCACCAAATTTGCCCTTAATTATATTATACTAATCTGTTCATGTATATATTAGTAATTCTAAAAATTTCTCATCAAATTTTTCATATTTTTTTTAATGCCGTGAGAGACTGGATAGCTGGATTTCAAGCTACATTATATAAAATCTAAAATCAAATAAAAAGTTGACAAAAATTTGTGTGAGACGGTCTCACGGGTCGTATTTTGTGAGACGGATCTCTTATTTGGGTCATCCATAAAAAAAGTACTTTTTATGCTAAGAGAATTACTTTTTATTGTGAATATCGATAGGATTGACCCGTCATACCAATAAAGATTCGTAAGACCGTCTCACAAGAGACCTTAGTTAGGGGAAAAAATGTACCGAATATTTAGGTTCCCCCCCCCCCCC
>NC_133314.1:17410004-17493021 GCF_012295235.1 Primulina huaijiensis | reverse complement strand
AAAAAAAACTTTACTGGAGACGTCACATATCTCCGGTAAAGTCTGCTGTTCCTTCCTATATAGGATTTGCGTATTCGTTTATTTCTCATATGCTTGTTACATCAATGGAATGTAATCCATTTAATTCCATTGAATTTATTAGAATGGATCATAATTGATTAGTCGATGTTTAAGGTTCTAGTCTATGAATCACTACATTTTCTAGCTCATAATAGAATAAAAATATGATAGAACCCTAATTATATCTCATTAGATTTGCAGTAGGTCATATTTGAAACAAATTATAAATCCCGATAGTCGATGTTATTTTTTAAATTTGATGGATCACATCGAGTTTGAATCAATTATCATGTAATGGAATGTTGTTTTTTCTTTCACAAGAATAAATTTACCAAGTTTGGTTTGTTAGACAACAAGTAAATGTGGTAGCTCATACACTTTATAGAGCAGTTGATTATTATGCTAGTCTTTGTGTTTATTAGTTTTTTTTTTTTTGACGAGAAAAATGCATTCATTCAATAACAGATTGGTTAAGGTACATATTCATAAGTGCACCAATACACATAGGTGTTTCTGACCAAACGCAAGGACTAGCGTAAAAATGAGAATGCTTAGCTAACACATGTGCAATCTCGTTTGCCTGTCTACGGGTAAAATGAACCGAAAAGCCTGGGTTTGTAGCTACTATGTCTCTACATCTACCCATTATGCCTCCAAACTCCGTTATGTCGGCAACTGATTCCGTCATAGCATTGTATACTGTTAGCGCGTCCACTTCAAAGAGAACCTTTGGATAGTTCGAGTTGCGGATCCAAGACAGAGCTTCCAGCAGTCCTATTGCTTCTCCTTCTCTGACACAACAGAGTCCTTTGATCAAGTTAGTTCTGGCCATAAGAAATCTTCCCTCTTCATTTCGCACCACCATACTTATCCCGGCAGATTTTATGTCATCAAAAAAGGCTGCGTCAATATTACATTTAACAGTACCACTAGGGGGTGGTGTCCAAATACCATACTGTTTCCTTGTGCTTGCGTCATGTACTTCTTTGTTGCTCTTTGCTAGTGATATCCAGTCGTAAAGAAAACTAATAGCTGTGACTACCATTCTATTTGGGGTATCTAGGTGGTTGGTCCATAATGCGGAATTCCTTTGTTTCCAGATAGCCCATAGGATAGTTACGAACTTTCTCAAGTCTGCTCCGCTAAGGTCTTGGATGATCTTGAATAACCACTGTGTGAAGCCTTCTGCTACTTCGGCTTGGGTTTCCACTACCTGATTCAGCTTCGCATTGTCCCAACATTCTCTTGCGTATGGGCAGGTAATAAACATATGCCATGAAGTCTCCACGTCCTTGTTGCACAACACGCATAAAGCTGACACTTGAATTCCTCGTCTCTGCAGGTTAATGCGATTAGGAAGGCACTTTCTACAAGCTCGCCAGAGGAAGCTTTTAATCTTTGGATGGACGTCCACCTTCCAGATGGCCTTCCAGTTGCCTTGTATTTTCCTTGATTCAAGATTCACATCCAAGCTCATAGCCACATGGTAGCCTAACTTCACTGTGTAAGCCCCATTCTTGCTGAAATGCCAAATTCGCTTATCTTGGATTTGTATCTGTACTAGTGGGATTTCTGTGATTTCTTTAGTGTCCCTGACCTCAAAGATAGATTCAATGATTTCATGATCCCATTCTCGTGAGCCCGGCACCATCAAATCTTGCACTGTCCAGTCATGCAACTCCGGGATCATAGCTTTTTCCACAAAAAAATTTGAGGAATCACGAAGCCACGGGTCTTTCCAAATGTTGATGTGACTACCATCCCCAATCCTCCATCTATAGCCTCTCTTTAACACTACTTGGGAAGCCAAAATGCTACGCCAAGCAAAACTTGGATTATGCCCGAGATTGGCATTTAAGAAATCCCCTCTTGGGTAGTATTTAGCTTTGTAGATACGACATATTGTAGCATTAGGATCACTCAATAGTTTCCATCCTTGTTTTCCCAACATTGCCAAGTTAAAACCATAGAAGTCTCTGAAGCCCATTCCGCCAAATTCTTTTGGGACGCACAACTTTTCCCATCGAATCCAGTTCAGCCCTTTGGTTGCGTTATTCTTCCTGCCCCACCAGAATGAGTTGATCATCCTCTGTATTTCTTCTGCCAATGAGGGAGGGAGGAGGAAAGTAGACATGCAGAAAGTTGGTATTGCTTGAGCCACTGATTTGATGAGAATCTCACACCCAGCTCTTGACAGTGGCTTCGTTCTCCATCCTTGTAAGCGTGCCCATACTCTGTCTTTAAGGTAAGCAAAAATCTGTTTTTTCTTCCTTCCAATCAACGAAGGGAGACCAAGATATCGGCTTGTGTCCAATCCTGTCGAGACTCCCAAGAGATCTGATATAACTGCCTTTTCATTGTTGGGGACATTACCACTGTACATGATGCCAGATTTTGAGAGATTTATTGCCTGGCCCGAAGCTTTCTCATATCTTTCAATGATGTTCTTCACATACTTCCCCTCAGTAGCATTGGCTCGGAAGAAAAGCATACTGTCATCGCCAAAAAAGAGGTGACTTATTGATGGAGCTCCTCGACAAACTTTAATCCCATGAATGTGTCCTAGTCTTTCAGCATTCCGGATGAGCGCCGATAGTCCTTCAGTGCATATAATAAAGAGATATGGTGATAGAGGGTCCCCTTGACGAAGCCCGCGGTGTGGTGTCATAAGTTCCATAGCCTGCCCATTAACAATAAAAGAGTATTTGACAGTAGTAACACATAATTTCATATATTGGATCCATTTCGGTGCAAAACCAAGTTTTTCCATGATCCAAAGGAGGTAGGCCCAGTCGATACGGTCATATGCTTTTGAGATGTCAATCTTGATAGCCGCATCTCCTGTTTTCCTTCGAGATTTTCTTTTCATGTGACAGATGATTTCAAAAGCGATTTGAACATTATCTGTTATGGAGCGACCAGCCACAAAAGCTGATTGAAATGGTGAGATGATGTGGGGCAACACCTTCTTTAATCGATTTGCTAGGACCTTTGAGATGATTTTGTACAGTGCGTTGCAGAGAGAGATGGGTCGAAGATCTTTCATGGACTGTGGGCTTTTACATTTTGGGATCAGAACCACATTTGTGTCGTTGAGTGTAAGGGGAAAATTCATATCATTTAGCCACCCTACACAGCTAGAAACTACTTCTGTCCCAATTAGTGCCCAGAATCGTTGGAAGAAAGCTGGGTTAAAACCATCGGGGCCTGGGGACTTATCCGGTTTCATGTCGAAGACAGCTTCTTTAAACTCTTCTGTCGTGAACGGCATTACCAATTTGTCGTTTTGGCTATCTCTGACACAGGGTCGAACCTCGTCCAACACTTCATATGGGCTGTTAGCATCGGCAGAGAATAAGTTTTGATAGTAATCGTGGACCACTTCGCATATTTTACTTTGCTCTTCTTGCCAGTGACCATTGGCATCTTTGAGTCGGATTAATTTATTGGTTTTTTTCCTTTCCGATGCTGATGTATGGAAGAACCGTGTGTTCCTATCCCCATCTTTAAGCCAATATTGTTTTGCTCTTTGGCGCCAATAATCTTCCTCTTGCAATAATAGAGCAGCAAGTCGTTTGTTAATGTCCTTGAATTATGTAATGGAATCTTCATCATGTTTGTCTCTCAATTTCTCCAATTGTTCCTTGCATTTTCTGATCTTGGCGCGGAAATTTCCATCTACTATTTTTCCCCATGGTTCCAACATCTCAGAACAGGATTTAAACCTTCGGATCACATCTATCTCCTTGTTTCGCTCCCAAAAATCTTCCATAATTGAATTCAGTTCCGGTTCTCTAAGCCAGCGGTTTTCGAAACGGAAACGTTGCTTATGG
This sequence comes from Primulina huaijiensis, assembly GCF_012295235.1. Taxonomy (NCBI): domain Eukaryota; kingdom Viridiplantae; phylum Streptophyta; class Magnoliopsida; order Lamiales; family Gesneriaceae; genus Primulina; species Primulina huaijiensis. The sequence goes on along the minus strand of NC_133314.1, from coordinate 17,489,128 downwards.
ACAGATATTTCTCTGACCTCTGTTTCAAGCAAGATCGGGGAATGATCCGACACTGGTGCATTAAGGTTACGGAGTCTTGCCCTTGGGAATTTTTCTGTCCATGTCGGTGTACTCATAGCTCTGTCGATCCTCTCTTCCACGAAATTATCTGAGCCTCTGCTTCTTTCCCACGTGAATTGGTGACCGTTGAGCTGGATGTCCGCTAAATTATAGTCATCAATGGCTTCTCTAAAGCCACGTAGGAGCCACTGTGGGTGAGTAACTCTTCCTCGTTTGTCTTCAGTAGAAAGCATATCATTGTAATCTCCGATACACAACCACGGCAGGCTGGATTGTGTAGCAAGTGAGCGAATAAAGTTCCATGAATCTCTTCTCCGGTACCTTTCTGGGAAGGCATAGTATCCTGTGCATCGCCATTCTCCATGCTCTTCATCAGAAACAATGAGGTCCACATGATTTCTAGACTAATTTACTATCGTGAAATCCCCAGTTTTTCTCCAAAGTACCCCAATACCGCCGCTACGTCCTAATCTTTCAACTGCAAAGCAAGTTTCAAAACCAATCCGGACACGAATGTCTTCGATCTTTTGTGAATGAGCTAGTGTTTCAAATAAAAAAATAATATCAGGCTTATGTACACGGACCAAGTCACAGATGGTAGGAATTGCACGGGGGTGGCCCAAACCCCTACAATTCCAGCTTAAGACAATCATTGACCTTGGCAGGCAAAAGCTCGGTTTTGTTGTCTGTAGGTCCATTGAAATGGTGGCCTTCAGTGATTTCCCGAAACTTGTCAACTTCCATCTCTTGTTGTTGGACCTGGTTTTGGGTTGGCCCACGTCTTCTTTTCCTCTCTTCTGTAATCTCCATCACGTGTTCTTCCAACCCACCTCCTAGAATTGAGTATNTCGAGTTTTGTAAATTTTGGAAGAAAATTTCAAAATCATCTTATGCTCTCATTTTAATTAAACGACAAGAATTCAATTATGAAGGAATAAAATAATCTATAATATTTACTCAAAAAAATTAATATATAATATATGTGGAAATAAAATAGTATAAGAATTTGCAATTTGCGTTTGAATTGGAGGATTTGGATTTGAAAAAGTTTTTGAGAATGTTAGGGTAAATTTGAGATCAAAAAATAACTATCTGATACTTGTAAATCATTACCAAATAGATATGTCTGAACAAACCAATGAACTTATTATTATAGATTTGAAATCCTTAACTTCAAATTTATCAATCCAAATACAACATCATAGATTCGAGATTTCTATTTGTATCTCGGGGAATTTCAGCATACCCTTTGGGTCTCTCGGCTAATTGCTCTTGGTTACCGGAGGCATTTTATTTGAAAGAAAAGGACTAATACCTAATTTGGTCCTGAAATCTCCCATCCCTATTGTTTTTTTTTTCCTTTGAGCAAAAATCATCCCCAACGAATTGTTCCAACTTAAAATAAAAACCCATATAAAGATGATAAATTCACGAAAAATATTAAGCCCATGCTACAATTACTGCACCCTAAAACGGGAATGGATTGGGCATCCTCACAGCAGGGGCTGTGGCGTGACGTCATTTTACACCCGCAACACAATTTTTTTTTCTTTTCTATTTCTGNTTTTACTTCCAAAAATAAATAAATTTGGTAGTCAAAAAATTAAAAAAGAATTGAACATGCAAATGATCAAGAAAATAGAAAATTTTCTATTCAAGTCTTCTCCTCCCTTGTTGTAATTTTTTTTAAAAAAAATAATGGGAAAAAAAAAAAAGAAAATGGATTAATCAAGCATGTGAAAAGAACTAAAATTGAAAAATAAATATGTTTTACTTTCGAAACAAACGAGAAAAACAAAATGTTAAAAAAGGGAGGGAAACAAAAAGTCCAAAAATGACGAAAGAAAGAATTATAATATATTTTAACAAAGACTAAAAATGTTTAAAAAATAATTATAATATATTTCAAACTATGGAAGAGATGTTGGACATTTAAATGGGCGTGTAGCAACCCCTTGTGAAGAAAAATGCTATGTTAGAACAACTTAACATAGAAGATAAGGAAGATCAAAAGGAAATTGAATAAAAATGGGAGTGTAACGACCCCTTATGACACGTTTTAAAGTCGTGAGACCACCGACCAAAGTGGATGATATCACAAATGGGCTGAGCTGTTACCGTAGAAGCATGCTATGTTCGAAAAACTTAACATGGAATATAAGGAAAGATCAAAAGGAAATTGAAGAAGAATGAATGAATATTAGATGTTCAAACCAGAACAAGAATCAAGATTCCACATCAATTTATAATCTCAAGAAAATAAAATCACACAAAAATGAATGTCGATTCTCATACTAACAATTGCAACAATACAATGAAATTAAACTTTACATCTAAAAAAAAGCTAAGGTACGAGTATTTTCTCCGGTGGGCAGAATGTTTTTAAATATTAATTCGAACTTCATATAATAGAAATAAAAGAAACTTCAGAAACATACAGAATTCTTATAAATATTAATTTAAACTTCACATAATAGAAATAAAAAGAAGTTAAAGTAACATACCAAATTCTTATTTAAGCCCAATTTTGCGATTTTTCAATACATCAAACTTGTTTATGATAAATACTGTATCAATACCCAGAGCAATATCTCCCTCTATATAAACAACCATAGTATTGGCAAGAAGGTCATTTTCCATTGTATTAGAAGCGGCGTCTTAATGAGTTTCTTCCTTGAAAAAGCTCGTTCTGTAGTTGCTGTAGAAACTGGAAGAGTCAAAACCAATCGAATCAACCTATCAATCAAAGGATAGATAACCGACTTCGTTGTTTTGGCCAATGTTTGGCACAAATGATGCAAATAATCAAGATTCTAAAATTTGCGCTTGACACGGTACATCAAACTTATAATAATCTAATTCTCTCACCAAATCTTCTCTTTCTTCTTGATTGAAATCATGATAGTAAAACTTATCAACAAGAGAACAAATGTCACAAAGAGAAAATGATCTGAATCCATCAATGGGACTCAAAGCATTACTAAGAGTAAAAAGTTCCATTGTGCTCTCTGTAAATATATCGTTCAATTCCATAAACTGAAAATCTATTACTGTGTTGAATATTTCAAAATGATAGTGATAATGGACTGTTATATTATTTTTCATTGCAATATTTCACCTGTAAATTTAATCAAAATGAAATTGACAAGTTATAATTCAATTTAAATTGCAAATTATGTATTTTTTTAATCATAAAATTTTAATCTTAAAATTTTAGCATAATTCAATAAATAAAAAAAAAACAATTGAAATCATGTAAATTTTGAATATGCAGATAAAAAACTTCACAAAATTTTCTTCTTTGAACAAATAAAAAATAGATACTAATTTTAATGTTTACACATTTTCAACCCTAAATATTAGAAATCTTAAAATCCCCAATGTTCACTTTCAACCCTAGAAAGTAAAAATCTTAATACAAATTTTCGACTAACATATTAGCTCCAATCAAGGAGACACACAGAACATGTCTGACATTAAAATATATGCATAAGATTGTTTGAAGTTTGCGTTATTATTTATTAAACTAATATTGACATAATATTTACAAATCATAGTCTATGTCATTGATATAAATAAATTTGAAATACAAACCTAGAAGAAATTTTGTTTCTTCAATTTTTGTCGAAGCTGTTCTCGTGCGTGCACCATTCTTCTTCAATCTTTAGTAGTCTACTTGACACGATCACATTGAATCAATACTCTGATGCAGATACAGCACAGATTTATAAAAGTTTAGAATACAACAAATAAATTTTAATAAATTAATTTATCATAAATTAATATTGTGGTACCACAAATAATAGCATTGAATTAACTTACTTGGCCGTGTATTATTGGGTTGATTGGACGAAAATAATTATTCTATTTGTATTTTATTTTTATTTTTAAAAAAAGCGAAGCTACTCCGATATTGAAGTTATTTTTATAGAGATCTAGAGAAAAAATATGTAAAATATAATAATAATTCTAATTTTTATTATTATACTAATTATAACAACAACAATAATAATTTGAGTAAATAATAAAGTAATGTACCTTTCTAAGGCTCAAAATTCGAAAAAGAAGGGGGCATATTATGTTAAATATTAATGGATGAATAATTATAAGGTAAAAATATTTTATTTATTATATATTTGATCTCTATATTTTATTTGGTCTAATTAAAGTAAATTAAATTTACTTGTGAAAATTTTTGAGTTAAATTAATATTTTGTATCTCAAATTTGGTTAAATTTAAATTATATGTTATTAAAGATTTTTTTAGATATGTGGATGTTGTTAAAGTTTAAAATAAGTTGTATTTCAATTTATGGAAAAAATAGTCAGCCCAAGAAAAACTATTTTTTGGCCAATTTAAAACACAATAGATGAGTTAACATGCATCTAGATCTATGCAGAAAATAATTGGCTCAAAAGAAGATAATTTTTTGACTATATTTTAGGTACAATATATCTTTTTCAGGTGCATTTATATCTAAGTGAAAAAAGTCGACAAAAAAGAAGGCTAAGTTTTTGCCTGGTTGCAAGCACAATAAGTGATTTAAGGTGTGTTTATGTCTATGCATAAGATAATCAGTATGAAGGAATGTTATTTTTGGCCAGATTATAAGCACATAATTATGTGGTCTTAAAGCGTGTTAAAACTATGAAGAAAATAATCGGTCCAAAAGAAAATTATTTTCTTGCCAGATTGTAGACACGTTTAGATGATATTAAATTGTGTTAGATTTATCCGAAAAATGATCGGCTCAAAGGAATGCCATTTTCTGGTCAAATTTTAGCACTACATGTGGTATTAAATATGCCATAATTTTGAATGTATCCATGTATGCAATTGTCGATCCAAAGAAAAACATAATGTTAGCCGGTTTTATTATATTTATTTAATAATCATGATATTTAAGTATATCACTTGCAAATTGTTATTTATGTTCAAAGAATAAATATCAATGTTGTGTTAGGCACTTTTTTTTATGGGCTCATCACTTTCATGCGTACATTTTTCGTGATCTATTTAATTTAAATAAATGCATGAGCTATAATTTATGTGGGTTTTTGTTCTATTTTGTTAAAGCATCTTCTATATATTTCAATTTTAACAACATTCCAGTACTTATTAGTTCAAACGTCAAGAAATGAAAAGAGCGTGTTATGATAGTGATCGGCTACATGGATTAGGACTATGCAATAAGGAAAGGTCGTCTTGCACCTTTGACCAGTGCAAGAACTCCTGATCAAAAGGGTTCTTTGGAAAAGTGGGAGCGATCAAATCGCATGAGTCTGATGATTATGAAACACTTCATTCCAGATACTACAAGGGGTGTAATTCCTTAAAAAAAAAAAAAAAGATGCCAAAAAGTTCTTTACCCAAATAGCAGATATTTTTTCCTGCAAACGAAAAGGTCGAGACAATTACTATTCTGACTAAACTTGTCTCAATGCGCTACAAAGAGAGGAGACGTAAGGGAATACATAATGGAAGTGTCAAATCTTGTGACTCGGTTAAAAGCCTTTTAGTTAGAATTGTTGGAAGACATACTCGTATATTTAGTCTTGATCTCTCTGCCTACGTAATTTAATCAATTCAAAATAAGTTATAATACCTAGAAGTAAAACTAAACCTTGAATGAGCTTATTGCGCAGTGCGTTCAGTGGAAGGAGATATTAAAACAATATGTCGTTGAAACTGTTAATCTAATTTTCAAGGTAATTGCATCAATAAGAAAAAGAAATGGATCAATAAACAAGGAAACTTTGGGACTTCAAAACATATGGAGCACCAAAAAAAACATAAAGTGATCACTAATTTCTTTTGCAAGAAGATTGATGGGCATGTGAACAAAGATTGTCCCAAATACGCCAAATGGCGTGTAAAGAAATGGTTGCCTAAGGAGCCGATTGGCAACTGATAATGAAAGATACATCATATGGAAAATTACAATAAGATTGTTGGTGTTTTGAAAACTTTATTTAAAAACTGTTTTTTATTTCCTTGTATTTGAATTTGGAAACAATTTTGTTGCACCATTTTTTGAAGAAATTTGATTTTAATCTCATGTTTGGACAAATCAAGTTTTTCCTATATCCATGTGGTAATGAAACATTTCAGTTTTTTTTGAAATTCAAATATGATTGGTATTGGTTCCTTGATTGATAAACTTTATAAATTGAACATCAATATTTTAAATGACATAGATAATATGAATGCAAGTAATTGTGAAATTAAATGCAAATTATTTTCGTATGTTAGACTTTAGTGGAAGTGAGTAAATTGAAAAGTCAACATTGAGAAGAATATATTAATGTTTATGTCCACATATATGGTAGTTTAAATTTGACCGGGTGGTAATTTAATTCGGATTTATAGAAACACCATTTGGATAATGTGTATATCATTAGAATGTTGGGCAGTTAGTTAAGAAACCCGGTATTGGATCATTAATCGAGTTATGTGGTATATAAAGTAAACTACGAATTTTATACTTACATATCGAACATCTGACATTTGGAAATAGTTGTATATTTAGACTCCGAATAAAGTTGCAGAGTTTATCATCGACAATGATAATTGGTCTAAGAAACTATTGAGGATCAATCGTGATAATAAATCTGCTATATTATATTTAAAGAACAACTAAAAGTTTTCAAGGTCAAAATATATTGGCATGAAGTTTTTAGTTGGAAGGAAATAATTCAGAGTGTTTGTGTGTCAATTGAATATGTTATTGCAAACTATATAATTGTGGATGCGTTGATAATGGGTTGGCTACCCAAGATGTTCATGGGCATGTGACACACATTAGTGTTGTCCATGTAGATGATATGCTTGTATAGTGGGAGTTTGTATTCGGCTTGAACATTGACTCATTTGACATAATTTAAGTTTTTGAAAAGACTGATGTTTATTTAAATTACTCTTAAATAAAGTGATGATTTTCATTGCGGTTTAGCATTTGGTTGAAAGTTTGTTATTGGACTCTTTGAGTCATTATAAGGACCAGTTGAAAATGCAGGTTTTATTCTTGGATCACATTTATATATTTTCATTCTACATATCCATACTAGATATACGTTATTGATTATGCTAATATTTTGATCATTGATAGGTCTAGTGATTTTAAATGTAGCGATGACCTCTTTGGTTTAATATTGGTATAATTGATAGACCAAATTGTTAAGGAATATTTTGGTTTAGATAGCAAGAGCTCAATCCATTATTTGCAAGTACAATATCCGGATAACTTATATGGCCTAAGTGGAAGATTGTTGGAACTATTTTGTGAGCTCACATAATTTAATTGATTGAAAAATATATTGAATGATAATTTAAAAAAAATAATCTATATATTAAGAGGCTGCCTAAGTAGATTTTGAGTCGCCTAGGTGGATGATTTTTTAACAGCACCCGGATGCATCACTTTTCTAAAAAATTGAGGCGGTAGGTTCTTGTGTATTTTCCGCTCGCAAGCGCACGATTTAAGAGAGTAAAGTATTTTTCCCACAAGGAATATATAAATAAAACTATATCAGTGCTTTTAATTAAAATAGTCACGACTTTATCTAGAAGAATAAAAAAAAGTTTAGTTTACTGTATATGAATTAATTGAAAATAAATATTAATTGAATCGTCAAATTGAAAAAATATCAATGAAAGAAAACATCTAAAAGAATGATTTCACTTAATTTCCACGATAACTATTACCAGATGAATTTATATTAATGAATTTCATTCATTTAATAGCCAAGAATATTTAATTATTTTTTTCCCCTTTCTCAAGTGTCGAATAAAGTGTATCGTTCAAACTTCGATTCAAACATTCTTAATAAAAATCTATGTTCAAATGATATATGCAAATGATGATCTTACCTAAGTCTCGCTAAATTTATACGCCTTCTGAACAGTATAAATATTTAACAATGTGTTTCTAATGATCCATAATTCTAGTCACTCTCCCGAGTTGTAGAATTAATATGATAACAATCAATTTACGGCCAGTAAACTGAAATCGATGAAAACTAAAGAACACAATAAAATCAACAGGAATTCAATCATATAAACAATTGAGTCAAAATTATTGTGTCAATGAAGCTACATCATCCTATAGAATGGAAAAGTTCGTTCATAACGGAGTCTAAACTAAAACATAGCATGTTTGAAGATTAGACATCTCAGTATAAGAATTTAAAAGGCGGAAGATTAGATAACAAATCAGAAGTGGCGCATTTGTCCCCAGATTCATCATTCTTCGTCTTTGAGATCAATCCTTGCGTCCAAATCCTTCTCCAATGTGTGCTCTTCGTCTCTCACGGTTTTTTCTCTCCAAAAACGGCTGCTTCCTCTCGAAACCCTATATATCCCTTTTATCCTTCGTCCGAGCCTGTAAAATAAAGCCCAATCATCTTTTCGAGCAAGCATTAGCGCTGCGACACTTTTCAAGCAGAGCCTAGGCTCTTGAGCTTCGGTAATCCTGGCACTGCGGCGCTGAGTTGTAGCGCTGTAGCTCTTTTTTTCCTCCTGTGAATCCTTAGCGCTGCGGCGATCATCCAATAGTTGATCATCCTCTGCACGCCACAAAAACAACAAATATCAAGCATAATTCTGTCGATCAATCCTCTGCACGCCACAAAAACAACAAATATCAAGCATAATTCTGTCTGAAAATAACATAATTCAAATGAATTCTCATATAAATTAAGTGCAATTATTGCACTTTTCATGGGTGGTCGGCCATTCTAAGATGGCGTCTTGTAGAACCTTGATATGGATAACTCAAGGGAACACTTCAAAGCACCAAAAATTTGAATCACTCGTGAATGATTTGTTCAGTAGTTCGGCATGACTTTCAGTTATTAGACGCCAATCATTGGGTCAACAACCTTTGTCTCAATTTCAAAATATTTTAGGGCATCAAAAAGTTAAATCTCTCGTGAATGACATCTTTAGTAGTAATATTTTCTATGTTAGATGTCAATCAGTTGGATATGAACCTTTTAATCTTAAAATATATGTAAATGTTGCATGTTTCAGCGTACACAAATTTATAAAAATCTTAGAGTTTACAAAATAATAAAAAAAAATACCTAGAAACAAAGTAATAGATAAGCCCACTTAACTCAAAGTTTCAAGAAGTGTCTTCAAAACGTGCAAATAAATTTGATTGAGGTGATATTCTAATGTTCTATTGATAAGTGCAAGTTTTGCACTTAAATTACCCAAGAAATTGCCATGAAAGTGTAGTGACTTTACTTGTTTTGGCAGTTGTTTATGACATTGCAGGAATCAAGCATGAGTGCATAGCTTGCAACCAATAAAGAATAAATTAAATGCTGAAATTGAAGAATTAACTGAACTGAAATGAATTGAACTAAACAAGAAAGCAGAAGAAGCCCGAGCGGGAAAAAAAAAATGAACAGTACCACTCGCAGAGGGGCCGTGCATAACCAGTAGCTCGCGCACGGTTGCGCGAGATCCTGGCTGCATACGCGCAGGAGAGGCACAACACACAATATTATGGGCTTTTCTTGGGTTTTCACAGCCATTCACGCATTTATAAAAATTTAAACCCTTGCCACATAAGGGGAGAGCCACTTCACACATAAAAATCTAGAAAACGGCAAATAGAGCAAGAACGAAGAACGAAGATAAAGAGCAAATCTATCGGGGACGGAGTCGCGATTTTGGTTTGATTCTTCTTCCCTTCTTCTTACTTAATTTTATTCTATCAGTGATGTCGAAGAACACAATTTTATTTTGTCATTTTTCATACATGAACTAATTTATTAAACCTAGAGGATGACACAGCTTGATCGAATCTATGTTTGTGAATTGTTGATTTATATATGCGAATTTTTTCTTTGTTTATTTATATTTTTCGGATCTTATTGCTTTCCATTACTTGATCAATAGTTGGACTGCCATAGTTATTTGAGATCTATCACTCGAGAGAGAGGATTTTGAATAGAATCGTAGGCAAATATGTTGTTGATGTTTATAGAGTTCGGAAGGCCTATAACTCCAAGAATCCATTAAAATAGTTATTGTGCTATTGAAATTATTTATTTTTTGATTTTTTATTGATATTGGAATCGACTTTAGATAACTGATTCCAATGCATCACTTGGGAAAGGGAGTAGGAATAGTTCAGAATTCTTGGGTAGTAAACGAGTTGAATTATAAATATAAATGCCAATGATAAGTTAATATAGTGAAGACTAAGTGAAATCATACCTCTATATTCTTATTCTCATTGATTTTAAATCTTTTGCGCGCTTTCATGAATTTTAGTTCATAATTATCAACAAACATTCTATTAAATTTTATCAATAAAGTCTGGTTATTTTAATTATGGTAATTAATTTATAATTAAATTGTTCTTCCTGTGGGATCGATATTCATGCTCTACCGAGTACCAGAACTTGACATTGTACATTAACGGGTAGCAAATATTGCAACATCTACTATTCTCTCTCCAAGTGCATGCCTTAACCGGGACCTACTTTACTTAAGTTGAAAGCACCATAAACTAGAAAATATGCAAAAAGTTTGTAGAAATTTTCATTTTTTCTAGTGATTGTTTAGATGTATTTATATTTGTGATTTACAACCTCGATTTTAAATTTGATTTATGACCCTTTATTCTTGAAATTAACTATTATTTCCATTATTTTTTCTTAGTGCACATTATGAAGAATTTGACCTTTTGCATTCTTGTAACCTCAAATATTGAAGAGTTTTACATGAGACTGTTTCAAATTTGAAATTATGCTGTTATATAGACATTCAGCCATCAGTGTGTCAATTTTTTTTATATATCACTAAGAAATAAAATCAGTTATTCAGAGCTAGCTTAAAAAAATAAATATTCTCATTTTCTAATTGTCCATATTTGATTCTACCATTAATTTGAATGTTAAAATAGACGGAAATGTAGCATGTGATAGTCACGTGATGAAATTTTACATGTTCGACGTGGAAGATTCTATTCTTACCTTCATTTAAAATCGATTTTCATTTGGAAACCCTAATGGTCGTGTTCTTTACCATCACAATCCTCTCAGCGGCGTCGACACTAAATCTTGCTAGCGCTCTTCTCTGAGATGTAAGTTTTCTTTCTTTCTCTGTATTTTCTTTTCCATTTTCAATTTCTGTGATCATGAATGTTGTTCTATGAGATTTACACGTTTTCAATTCCAATTATGTTTTGTAGTTTGGTAGAATTTTTTAAAAAATAGTCATTTACAAGCATATGTCCAAAGGAAATTAATTATTAATAAATGAGTTAAGATTTAATTCCCCACAAATGCGACTAACTTTTCGAATGATGGGTGTTTCCTTAATGTTTCCAATTAGATTTTTGAATGATTTTTTTTAAGCATTTTGTAACCTTAATCAAACAGTTGATGCCCACGCAAACATATACAAAATATATCATAAGCATGACTGACTTTAAATTGATCTCCACAAGCATATCAACTCACAAAAATCAAAACACAATCCCGAATTCAGGTCTTGAGAAGCAATCCTTTGCTAATTGTGGACGGTGAGATATATTCTCCTGGATTAGGTCTCCTGTGAGACGGTCTCACGAATCTTTATCTATGAGACGGGTCAACCCTACCGATATTCACAATAAAAAGTAATACTCTTAGCATAAAAAGTAATAATTTTTCATGGATGACACAAATAGGAGATCCGTCTCACAAAATACGACCCGTGAGACCGTCTCACACAAGTTTTTGCCATTATTATGGGCAATCAAATCTCTCATTTAATCTGTAGGGTGTGAGCTTTATATAAATTTTTTGGGCGTCGATCATGATTGGGGAGATGCAACCCTTATGATAGTACGCTAATCGTGTATAGAAGGTAGAGCCGTATCTGTGTTCTATGTAATCCGAGACGAAAAAAGTTATTGTGGTAAATATCAATAAATTTCAGTTTACAAAAAACAAATATAATAAACAATTCATACACACAGATAACAATATATTAAATTAATAACAAGTAAACAAAATATCTGACAATTACATAAATAATATTCGTCTAGCAGTTTTAGAGTAGAAAATATTTATTGAATCTGTATAATCCAGTTGTCGTATAATTTTTTTTTCAATCGGAAACCCAGCTAGTCATTTAGTCCATCTTATGACATTGTTGATCGAAAATAATTATTAATTAACTTAAAATCCAAGAAGGTTCTTTCTGTTGATGCATTTATTAATGGTACAATAAACAAAATCTTATAGACAATATAATTAATTATTTGTGAATAAATCATTCAGTTTCTCCAAACAATATCATTTTTTTTCAGTAGTAAAATAGCATCTAATGACCATCAACACCCAACACAACTCATCACCATTAATGTCTGAACGTACATTGTGACTAAATAATTATTGAAGCTCCATACAAGATTTTGTCATGCTAGTTAAATACTCATTCTTTAACTTATCCAAATTCAAAAAAAAAAAAACCCAAAAGTCTTTTTATAGTTTTTAATTGTTCAAATCGAACTTGAAGGTCTGACCCTGATTGAAAGAGTCATATCTCAACACATGAGTAATATTAATGTTGATAGTGCTAATATGACGAAACGTACACCATTAGATTTAAGGTAATGGTAGTATAGTATGTCATATAATTAAATTTTATATCAGAATTATAAACTAGTCACAAAGAAAACTATAAATAATAAAACCTTTCAATTATTTAAAGGACCAAAACTAACAGTCCAAGTCAAAATAATAAAATATCCAACGACCAATAAATCCAATTACCTATAAATTTAGTTCAGCTCTACGTAATCCAGTACTGATCAATCGGGTTTCATCCAATTTGTAATTAAATAATTCCTTATAAACGGAGATTATTGATTTCAATTTTGAAAAGGAATTGATATTTATATTCTATTTTTTATTATTCTTTTTTATTCATTTATGATTATTGAATATTTCGAAAACAAATTTTCAATTATCTTGATTTACCGATAATATATATTAACTTGATTTTATTAGTTTGAATTAAATTCAAATAATTTGATTTAATTGTTAAACATATCCGACAATATATATAAGCATGTAAACTATATAATACTGATAAGTTGATTTGTTTTGATTTTCAGTCTTTTAGTTTGTTTAAGTTTGGTTTTCATCTGGTAACTTGAATTTTTTTTTTTTGTAATTCTTTTTTTCCAAAAATCACTGAATTCATCGAATATTGTTTATTTGGTACCGATAATCTCATACGTGGAACATGTGGCAAGAATAAAATCGATATTACATTCATTAAATTCCATCTAATCAAAAAAAGGAAATAAAGAAAAATGAATCTCAATACTTTAAAATGAGAGGAAAAAATTTGTTATTTTTTTATTTTTATTTAAATAGATTTTAATGTGTGTAAAAGATATTAAATCTTTACTATATTTAGTATTTCATTACCTCGTACCAACGAAATTTATATATCAACGTGACATCAAAAAATCTTACTATATTTAGTATTGTTTATTTTTTATAAGGATATTGGAATCGACTTTAGATAATTGGTTCATACGTACCACTTGGGATTTGGGAAATTGTGTATGAATAGTTGAGAATTCTTGGATAGTAAACTGGTTGAAATTATAAATATAAATGTCAATGATAATTTAATATAGTGAAGACAAAATAAAATCGTACATCTAAATTTTTAAGAGGATTTTGAAAACCATTTTAAATAACATTTTGAAACATATTTAAAATATCAGTTTTCAAATGTTCTTCTTAGAACAACTAGCTCTGATACTAATTGATGGATTGGTTCTCACACCTGCTAAGGTGTTTCAAACACAATATTCTCAATGAGCTTCAATAAGTCGTGTTCTAAAAATGTAAACACTGATGAATTAAATCGAGTTTGATTTTAAATCAAGCGTAAGACACTCGAAATAATCATTCGTTAAGAAAGCTAACTAATTTGAAAGCCTTTTAACTTGTGTAAACTGAATAACTGAAATAAGGAGGATCTATTCTTGCATGTATTAGTTCGGTTATGGTGAGAACTGAACTGATTACAGCTCGAACTGATCAAATCAATTTAAAAACGATAGTCAAACAGTTAAGTACACAAAATATGTTTATGGATGTTCGAAGACTTCAACTACTCCTACGTCCAGGGGCGTAGCCATATTATGGGCTGGGCTGGGCTTGAGATTATCAATTTTTTTTATATAGTCATAGTGTAGTCCAATTTTTTCCTTAAGCCCATCCATTGCAAAAATAAAATGAAAATAAAAAAAGAGAGAAAGTAAAAAAAAACGATAGGAAAAAAAAAGCTCATCTCTCACAGCTTCAAGAGCGCCTGGAAATTGGAATTCCCATCTCAATTGTCAACCATCTTTCCTGCACCACACCCCCTTGTGCCATTGTTCTCTCTTTTTCCCAATTTATTTGTCAGGTATATCTCTAATTATTTAATTAATATTTTTTAAACATAATCTTTCTTGATTCTTGCTGGGTTTAGAGTTTAGATTCTTATAGTTTCTAAGAAAAAAGTTAGAAATTCGAATTCCAGTGGCATGAATTTGAAAAGAAATAGTATATTTCAACCCCTGCCTGCAAACTCACGACATGAAGGCCACCTCTAAAATTTCCAAAAACTAGATTATCAAAGTCAGACCAAATACTTTAAGTCTTTTCTTTCATATTCAGTTTGATGTTGTGATATCTTAACACGAGAGTTGTATGCCACGCTGCAAGAAAAACTATGTAATTAAGCCAATTTTCTGCTGCCGCGTATCTCTTTAATTAAGCAATATTCTCCTTGGGGTTCATTGGTTTGTGTTTTCCCCAAGATTCTTTTAGTTTCTAGTGTTTTTGAATCTGAGTTTGGTCTATTCTGGGTTCAAGATTAAAAACTTGCAATATTAATTGTATGCTTTTATGGAATCCTATCACTGTTTAGTGTCTTTGATGTTTGGATACTCAAAAGATAGAAAAAATTGCTTCCTTCTTTTTTAATCATCTTTTAATTTAAATGAAGAGTATTCTTTTAGATGAAATAAAATGATGTTTATAGGTTTTTTATTTATAGGTGAAAAATCGAAGGTTGCGACTAAAGTAGTGTTTATTTAAGTCACCCTCTTTTGACGTAAGTTGTATTTTTTTTATTATGTGTACTCTTTCATATGATTAATGTTTGAACTTTTGGAAAATATTTATCCAGATTTGATGATTATATTGAGAAAATCGTGGATTGCACTTAATCTTTATGTCATGTGGAAAATATTGTATTGATTTCTAGATTAAATTTTTTTTTATTTTTTAGCCCCCTATATTTTGAAATTCTGGCTACGTCCCTGCCTACGTCACCCCTTCTACCACCTCGGGCAGAATCCACTAGAAGACTTTGATTTATACAATGCTTTGTACGAACCCACTCAGCTTAGGACTTACCCTACTGCCTAACTGACCTCCTAGTCTAGACTGAAGGCAATACCTTCCAGCCAATACGTGTTTAACGTCTATGTGTTAAAGACTACATGCACAAGTTTAACGTCTTTGCACAAGACCCACTCAGCTTTTCAATACGCTCTACTTTCTGTATGTATGTGAGTGATGGTGTGTGTGCGTGTGTAAGAACTGATACGAAAGTGTTCTCACACAATGAGGAAAAATTGCTTTTAATCTAAGCTGATAACACTTTGAAGTGTTCTTTCAATTCTGAGCTGATTGCTTCTTGAAAGTTGATATGAGTTGAGCATGCCCTTTTCTTTTCTGATCTTCACACACTTCTATTCTCTCTTTTGTTGATGATCTTGGTCTTGTATTTGTAAAGGCTACGAGACCGTTCATCAAGACTCATCACATATGTCCATTGCAATTTGAATCTGTTCCTTGATATTTGTGTCTTGTCCTTTCTGACATTCATTCTGGAATATCTTGACTTTAAGCTCAGCTGCAACGTTCATTATTGTCCTTTGACTGGACAATTGCTTTTCTTAAATGCGCACAACTGAATTCCACTTAGATAAGCTTGTCGAACTCTGCAAACTGGTTGGTTCCTAGCTAGCTGATGTTTTGAACTGGTCTTGAACTGGTTTGGTGAAATCAGTTGGCTCGTCAGCTGAACTGATTACACTGCTTCAGTTGAACTGGTCGGGCTTCTGAAGATCTTCTGCTGAACTACCTATCATCTGGTCAATCAGTTGAACTGGTTCAGTTTTGGGCAATTAGTTGGCACTTTCAGTTTGCGTCTCGATAGCTTCAGTTTTGGCTCGGTAGCTTTCTGCGCACTTAGGTAATTGATTCATACGTATCACTTGGGAAATGGTATATGAATTAGTTGAGAATTATTGGATAGTAAACAGGTTGAAATTATAAATATAAATGTCAATGATAATTTAATATAGTGAAGACCAGATGAAATCATACATCTAAATTCTTATTCTCACTTATTTTAAATCGTTTTTGCGGTTTCATTAATTTTAGTTCATAATTAGCAAAAAAACATTCTATTAAAATTTCTAAATAAATTCAGATTATTTTAATTGTAATAATTAATTTATAGTTAAATTAAACTCCCTGCAGATCGATATTTGTACTCTACCGAGTACTAAAACTTAATACCGTACACTTGCAGGTAGAAAATATTGCAACACCTACTATTCTTGCTCTCTCAGTGCTTTAACCGAGTCCTACTTAACTTAAGTTGGAAGCACCATAATAAGCTAGAGAATATGCAAAAATTTTGTAGAACTTTTCATGTTTTTGAGTGATTGTTTGAATTTATTTATATGTGTGATTTACAACCTCTATTTTAAATTTGATTTATGACCCGTTATCCTTGAAACTATTATTTCTATCATTTTTTCTAATTAGTGCACATTATGAAGAATTTGACCTTTTGCATTCTTGTAACCGCAAGAATTGAAGAGTTTTACACGAGACTGTCTCAAATTTGAGATTATGGTGTTATATAGACATTCAGCCATCGATGTGTCAATTTATTTTGGTTTATATAAGTAAGAAATAAAATCAGTTATTCAGAGCTATCTTTAAAAAATAAAGATTTATTTGCAAATAAATATAAAGGAATCATAATTCCCTATTTAGTCCCTCGTTTTATGTCATTTTTCCGATTTAGTCTCCCATTTTCTAATTGTCCATATTTGGTTCTAACATTAATTTGAATGTTAAAATGAACGGAAATGTAGCATGTGATAGTCACGTGATGAAATTTTACATGTTTGACGTGGAAGATTCTCTTTTTACCTTCATTTAAAATCGATTTTCATTTGGAAACCCTAATTGTTTCAGCGGCGTCAACGCTAAATCTTGCTAGCGCTCTTCTATGAGATGTAAGGTTTTTTCTTTCTCTTTATTTTCTTTTCCATTTTCAATTTCTATGATCATGGCTGTTATTCAATGAGATGTTAACTTTTTGAATTCCAATTATGTTTTGTAGTTTGGTAGAATTTTAAACAAAATAATCATTTACAAGCATATATTTAAAGGAAATTAATTATTAATAAATGAGAAAAAAATGAGTTAAGATTTTAATTTCCCACAAACGAGATTAATTTTTCGAATGATGGGTGTTTCCTTCTTAATGTTTCCAATTAGATTTTTGAATTATTTTTTGTAAGCATTTTGTAACTTTAATCAAATAGTTGATGCCCATTCAAAGATGAGTAGGTCTTTTGTGATACGGTCTCACGAATCTTTATTTGTGAGACGGGTCAACCCTACCGATATTCACAATAAAAAGTAATATTCTTAGCATAAAAAGTAATATTTTTTCATGGATAACCCAAATAAGAGATCTGTCTCACAAAATACGAACTGTGAGACTGTCTCACACAATTTTTTGCCCTCAAAGATATACAAAATATATCATAAGCATGACTGACTTTAAATTGATCTCGACAATCATTTCAACTCACACAAATCAAAACACAATCCTGAATTCAGGTCTTGAGAAGCAATACTTTGCTGATCGTCATTTAATCTTTATGATGTGAGCTTTATATACATTTTGTGGGCTTCCATTATGATTGGAGAGATGCAACCCTTATGATAGTGCGCTAATTGTGTATCGAAGGCTGAGTTGTATCTGTGTTCGTTGAGGCCTGAGACGAAAAGAAAAAAATGTGTCCTCTCATTGTGGTAAATAACAATAAAATTCAGTAAACAATACATACAAACAACCAACAATATATTAAATTAATACCAATTAAATAAATATTTGACAATTACATAAATATTACTCGTCTAATTGTTTTAGAGACGAAAAATTTATTGAATCTGTATAATCCAGTTGTCAAATATATATTTTTTTGTCAATCGGAAACATAGCTAGCCATTTAATATATCTTGTGACATTGTTGATCAAAAATAATTATTAATTAACTTAAACTCCGAGCAGGTTTTTTTTTCTGTTTATCAAACTATTACTGGTATGATTAATAAAATCTTATGTAAAATATGATTAATTATTTGTGAATAAATTATTCGGTTTCTCCAAACATTATCATTTTTTTCTTTTTTCATGAGTTAAATAGCAGTAATAGTTGACTGAATAATTATTGAAGTTTCATATAAGATTTCGTCAAGCTAGTTAAATGCTCACTCCTGATCTTATCCAAATTCAAAAAAAAAACCCAAAAGTTTCTTTATATTTTTTAATTGTTCAAATCGAATTTGAAGGTCCCACCTAATTGAAAAGACTCATATCTCAATACATGAATAATATTAATGTTGATAGTGATAATATGTACTAATAATTTTCTACCTTTCTCCAGCTTTTGATTTTTTCTCCAACTTCACTTACTTCTATATCGCATACAGGTAATTGCCAATAGTTTTTGTATTTATTCAGAGGATTTTGGATTATTCCAATGGAAACTGAAATAGGTTCTAAAAGAAGAGGTGTCATTACGTCCACATGTGGAAATTTCCCCGAGTGGATGTTATTCGAGGTGCTCATTAGGCTGCCGGTGAAGGTTTTGTTCAAATTCAAAATTGTCTCAAAGAAATGGTTTTGTATGATTTCCGATCCTTCTTTTGCTCGCATGTATGTTGCCCGAACATCACTGTTGCCGCATTCGCAACATTGGACTCTCATCCATAGCCGTGTGGATCATAAGGCAGCGACGAAGCAATTTCTCGTGAGAACTGTGCAGCTGCATGAATGCTCGCTCGGTACCGATTGTTTGCAGCATCGGCTAATTTTGCCACGTGCTCAGGAATCCGATGATTCACACTATAGAATCTATGGGGTCAGCAATGGGTTAGTGCTTTATGGTCCTCTTGAGGATATCGCTTCTAATGGTCGAATTTATCGTTGTTACATATGCAATCTGATCACAGGGAAGTGGATTACGCTCCCTCCATATGAACATATCTTTCGGCATGTTGTCGTGGGTTTTGTGACTCAAGTTGAAGATAACATCCTCGTGAGTTATAGAGTTGTGCTCACTGATTCGGGCACTAGATTTAGGGCCTGCAGATTTGCTGTGTACTTTTCTGAAACAGGTAAATGGGTGGATTTTGAGATAGGTTTTAACCAACCAATTCACTTTTATTGGTGGAAGAAGGCTGTTGTTCTCGACAAAATCCTGCACCGGATGACCAGCGGACGTAAAATAATGGCATATGATCCTTACAATAAGCTCGACTCCTTCCGCCTTCTTTCACTACCAGGTGTCAAAGATGAAGGAAAGAAAATGAACATTACCGAAAGCTTATTAAACGAACATGAAGGGCATCTGAGATTTTTTGTGGTAGCATCGAATGAGTTTTCCAGAAGTTTAATTATTTGGGTATTGAATGATTATGATCGTGGAGAGTGGTGTCTCCAACACAGAGTCGGCATCAGCGACATCCAGTCCGACGGTGGCCTGAGTTTACCTACGGTGCCTTTATCTTTTCATCCATCTGATCAAGAGATTGTCTACTTGATAAACGAAGAGGTCATTTTGTCGTACAATATCAAGACTAAAACATCGAAAATTCTGGGTGATTCCAACAAAAACTATCGTTGTCGATTCCCATTTTGTCACTTGTACTCGTTTGTGATTCCAACATGGCCAACTTCAATCAACTCTTCGTCCTTCGAGGTCACTAGCTAGAGATTGATTTATCTTAAATTCTATCAGTACTTTTGGATTATAAATCCCAACTCTTGTGATTTATATCTAAATCTTTCTCAACTTAATTACCTTTTTTTTTATTTTGGCAATAATATGAATGTTTTCAATTTTATTTCTTGACTGGAATGTTTATGGTTTTGTTATTCGTTTGTAGTTAACTCTCTCTATTATTGTTTTAAATTATCTCAAACAGTTTTGTGAGATGGTCTCATATTCAATTATGTGAGACTGGTATTTATTATGAGTAATCAAACCCTAAATTGGTAAATCGAATATATAATAAATTATTGATTCATCTATTCATGATTGGAATTAATTCATGTTTTTGTATATTTATAATATACATTGTTCGTTCTCATATGTTTTTGGTATCATTTTTCTCCTACCGGTATTTTCGATACGGTATACGATATCCGAAATTTCGGTATGATATACCGTACCGACCACCTCTACGTACGTCCTCACAAGTTATAGAGTTTTACGCATGGATGCGCACTTTGAAGAAAGAACTAAGCGGCTCTAGGTTTGAGGTTTACTTTTCTGAAATCTGAAAATGAGTGTGTTTGAGTTTGAATTTTAACCAAGAACGTGTAATAATCGTGTTGTTTTTGACAAAACCATGAACTTGATTGTTAACGGACATACAATGGCCTATGATCCTTGTAATAATCCCGATTCCGTTCGCCTGCGGCATAGAGACATTCTCGATGACATCCGACATGATCGCGACGAAAGTATATTTTCGGTACCTTCGTCTTTTCATCCATTCAATCCAAATATTGTGTATATGGAGAATCAGATGCATGTCATGTCTTTTTGTCGAACGATATGAAGGTTAAAAAATTGGAATATATGGACAATTCGAAGAAAATTTTCCTTCTCCGACGTCCATATTTTTAGTGGTGACATGATGGCATAGAAAGTTAAAAGTGTAGATAAAAATAAAATCAATATTTTATTGTGATATAGTTATAGATATATTATAAATATACAAAAACAAGTTTTTTCTGATATTTTCTATTGGATAAATATGAAGTATTTTTAACAGGCACGCGGTCAGAGCCCTGGCTCCTCCCACTGCTTGGGAGCTTACGGTTTCATGTTCTATTTCACTCCCCGATGGGGGTTCTTTTCACCCTTCCCTCACGGTAATTTTATATGAGCATTTTTCGTTTATCCAATATTACATCATGACCCCAAAACTTTACTCTAAATTACGGATGACAACATGGTGGATTTGGCCAAATGTGAGACCCGTCTCATGAACCCAACAGGTCCAATTCGAATTGGGCACGTCAAAATTATATTTTTTAAAATATATTTTATTACAAAATAAATTTTTTTTAAAAATTAATGATTCAGTAAAGTCATTTTTCAACTTTATATTAATAATATTTAAGAACAAAAAAATTTATCACAAGTTTAAATTAATTAATTTTTATTCGATTTAATAACTAATAAGAAAAAATGTGTAATTATATATTTTCATATGATATATATCATAATAAAAAATTATTCAATGTATAAATAAAATTGCGGGGAGAGTTCAAGGCGATCCGGTTACACCTAGGACCTTTTCTAGACCCTCCTGGGAAAAATTTTGACCAAGTCTAAACCCGTCTCGCCGGGACGAATTGAATACGAAGTCGGGTTTAGACACAGCCCATTACTATCTTTACTCTATATATCTTATGTATTATAAGATTGCATAGATTTTTACTATTATATCATCATTCTTTTAAAAAAAAAAAAAAAACAACACATTATCCATACAATATTTTTACAGATTAGAACAAAATAAGCAAATAGACGATTTCAATAGTCTGCTTCCCTGGCACATATCTCAGAAGAACTGTTTAGGGTCTACAGAACTCGAAAATGAATTCTTCATTTAATGAAGAGACTCTTCTAGTGAATTTGTTATCGGCCACTTACAGTATCAGAGTTGTTTCCTTAACTGGTGAAGACATTTTATCAGCAAATCTTGAAATCAGAGAATGTTCAGAGAATACAAACAAAAATATTATGGCATTTGAATGTTAGTTTCATGGACATTTATTGTTGCATACTATATTTGAAATAAGAAGAATGACACGTGATATCCAAACTATTTTTTTATGGCCTTGGTATGACTGATTATTGTTGTTCGAATCTGAACGTTGAAAATCATATATAAAAAGGTCATATCAAGTTTCAGCAAATACTCGTGACTCTCGATCAAATCTACCATCTTCTATCTATTTTTTCAGAGACTGAAAGCTTTGCTGAACTTTTCAAAGACTATTTCTACACTATCTTTTCAGTCATCTACTGAACTTTGAAGGTTGATATTCGAGTTCAGTTGCTAACATTAGTTGAGATTGTTGCTACTCAAATTTATGAATAAAAAATTACAAGGTATTTATTTACCCCTTTCTAAATACTTTCACCGATTCCAACAACAAATATTTTCAACACAAAATGTGAAACACAAGAAACTTCGTATGGCTTAGCTCAAGATGTGATTAAGTTGCATCCAAAACCCTAATCTTGTGCTCAATTTTCAGCATATATTTTCCTAATTGTTGGTTGAATAATTATCTTATATAGCCTTGCAATATAAAAATTATAGAAAGAGATCAATCGGTTTATGGCACGTTTTGCTCCACTTCAACTATAAATACACACATTGGCTACACATGAAAGCACACTAAAAATCCTTCAGCAAAATGTTGGGCAACATTTTATCCTAAGGACGAGAGAGAAGTTGTGTTCTAAATCTGATCTTTATTGTTCATGATAAAATAACTTATGTTCTGAATATCATATCCCAAATTTAACAAAATCAAATGGTTCAATTTTTGTGTAAAGCCTCCACAAGAAAACTGTTAAGATTCTAGGCAAGAATATCATACTTAGTTTTTTTGTCCATAAACTGGTCCAAACGACATACAAATCCAATATTTCCCATTCACAATTTATTTTACTTACTTTTAAACGCGTTGTATAGATATAAAATTTATCCAACGGTTAAATAAGTCAAAAAGTTTTTACAAGATGACTGATCTTCGGAAGATATATTCCAGCTTGTTCATTCCTTTTTTTTGGAGCATAATTCGGTAAGTGGACTTTCTGTTTCATCTCGTGATATTTGTTTTAAAATCAACCTTCATATATTTTATGTATGATTCTTGAATTTGTATATTTGAAACACGAGAGTTTATGAACAAATGATAGAAATATATATCCTAAACACAAATGATTCCTGATTCATGTTTTTCACGCTATTCCTGATTCTTGTCTCACCCCTTAAAGGATTGAAATATAGGAGACTAATATCACTTAGCTATGAAATTCATAATATATTCAATGCATAAATTTATTACCAATATTTTTAAAATAAGAATACTTATGTATATTTGTTATGTATATATTTGTTATTCTTGTTGTATTTGAAATTTCTATTTAAAAATGATTTTTAAAGGCTGGGAGGAATCTCTCGCTTACTGAGTGACGACCATGTCACATACTCATTCACCCCCATCAGATAAGAACAAGGGTTAGTTAGAAGACAATGAACATATCCAATTTTGGGGATGTGAAGAAGAATAAGACAACTGTCATTGTTTAGTTTCATTTTCGTTTAATTATGTTTTACATTCCGCTGGTGTAAAACATTCTGTTATTTTTTATTTGTAAAGACAATATTCCATTTTATGATATAAATAGACTGGTTTAGAGATTCTGTATTTTTTATCCTTGTTGTTTTCCGATTGTGTAATTGTTAAACAACGTAGATGTCGACGTGCCTGGGTCTCGGGGGTTGAGACAAATTGCTTGTGGTCTAAATATTAAAAGCAAGCCATTTTGGCAACTCA
The DNA here is from genome assembly GCF_012295235.1 of Primulina huaijiensis. Lineage (NCBI taxonomy): Eukaryota > Viridiplantae > Streptophyta > Magnoliopsida > Lamiales > Gesneriaceae > Primulina > Primulina huaijiensis. Next base: position 17,465,079 of record NC_133314.1, on the reverse strand, counting down.
AATCCATTAAAAGTCAAATAAATGCATGCCAAACACAGTGACATAAAACCGATTCCAGATTACAAATGTTGGCCTAAAGGCTGCTTGATGCATCAATTAGCAAAATACATCAGTGTAGTTTGATATAAAAAAACGAAAAATATAGTGTGTAATGACAATTACTAGCTAACCATGGAAAAAAGTGTTGATATAATATTTTTCGAAGGGGACATGACAATCTTTTGCAAAAGTATGGTTTGTAGTTTTCCTTTTCCAGTTCAAAATCACTAGCTTGGTAGTGGTGGTTCTTGCACAGTTGAGAAAGTAGAAAGTGCTACATCAAATTCTTGACCTTGTTGATTGGTTCGCCTTAAGCAGTAGAGGAGATCGAATCAGATCCATGGCTTGAAGACTTGGTATTTGTGAGAACTCGAATTTCTAGCAGCAGCTAGTATTTTTCAGCAGCTAGCAATATCCAGCAGCAATGCAAAATTTCAGCAGAGCTAATAATTCCAGCAGCAACAGCAGAAGAGTTCAGTAGCGCGAGATTCCAGCAGACAGCTACTGATTCTGCTTATGACTTGTAACTGAAATATTTAACATTAAATAAAGGTTGTTAAAGGTTGTTAATGGCATATTATGATCATTAATTGGGAGGCTAACAGTCAGAATTTGGCCTATAAATAAAACCATCAAGTCTCTGAATCTGTTGTTACACAAGTCTTGAGTTATCACTTGAAATTTGAGCTAAGAGAGTGTTTTTTTTAGCTGTAAAATCCAGTAGCGAGAGAAAGCAGATTCCAGATTTCAACCGAAATTTTTTAACAAATTACTATAAGTGGGCTTATGTATAAATATCTTGAAATCAGTTTGATGATTCCTGTGTTGAAGCAAAGTATTTGTATTTTTTATCTCTGATTTTTGAAGCACTGAAACCTAGTGAACTAATGGTAGGAATATATATTTTGAAACATTTTTGATTCCTGATTTCTGATTTCTGGCCTCACGCCTTAGAGAAGAGAACATATAGGGGACTGATATCAGTTTAGCCATGAAATTCACGAACGTGCTTAGTACTTGCTTGCTAAGATTTTTATTCTGATTTCTGTTCTGAAACCTGTGATTCCTGAATACTGATTCTTGTTCTGAAATTAAGAGATTCTGTATATTATTTTGTATTATTGTTTCTGTTAAAAATGGTTTTGAAAACTGGGAATTATTCCCGCCTCCGCTTATTGAGTGACGACTATATCACTCACCCACCAAACCCATCTCAGATAAGAACGAGGAAAAACTGTTAGAAGAAGAAGAGCAGAACCAGTTCTGGGGCTGGTGAAGAAGACTGTTATTTTTCAGTTCTAGATTATGTTTTTCGCTGCATCTGTACAAACAATGTTATGTCTGGTTTTACATTTCCGCTGTAAAACATTTGTTATTTGAGTTTGTATCAGACAATGAAATATTCAGTATTATGAATAAGAAGACTGGTTTCTGAATTTTGTACTTCTGAAGCTTGTTGTTTTCGAATGTAAATTTGAGGGCAACGCCGGTGTCGACTAACCCCATCCCTGGGGCGTGACAGTATTGGGATAATGTCGAGAATTGGCAATTTTTACATTAAAAAAATTTTAAATTTCCAGATAATGGCAGCAATCATGGTAATGTATGTTAAAAAGAATGACCACAATAGAGCTAAACAAGGAATGAAAACTCATAACTCATTAGTAATTAGATTTCGTGGATTCATGAAATGTAATTTGAAGCAGACCATGGATCCAATATAGAATTGCAAGATTCGGATACTCAATGTCATTCCTAGATGAATCCCAATATTCTGAGCATAAGTGTGTAAAGGCAAGCTGAAATTTTATATGATAAGGTGATGAAGTTTGGGAACACTCATATACTGGTAAATAACTTACTGAAGCATTTTCATACACATCTTCAATGCATATAAAACAATTTATAAGTACAAACTCATAGAAACCACAATGGTCTGAGATATACCTCGTCCTTGGTTGAGAAAACTTTCTAGAGGTAGGTCGGTCTTTGACACAATGAAAGAATTTGCCTGTGGAGCATTACAAAGGTGACGGATCACACAAACTAAAGTGCATGGTAGGGCTGGAAATCAGCAAAAGGAAAGGGTTTTTCATGATAAGAGTGGCACAACAGTTATTGCAAGCATACGGAATTATAGTGAATTGGAGACAGAAGGATGGATGTGCAGGAAAGAAAATCGTAAATGGTTTACAAAATAAGGTGAAAACAAGCTAGAAAATTAATGATGCAATATAATTAGAAGAATGTATCCTGCACCTATGGCCGAATGGTTTGTTGTTCAAAGAGAAAATCCCAAAGTTAAGAACATGTATAAAATAGAGAAACACTGACAATGCGTAGAGCAAAGAAGCATGAAGTCGATCAAATATGAAGTTCTACACATTGATAGCATTCATCGTTGGAACCATGGTGAAGGAATATTGCACCACACGACTCAATGCGCTAAGCCATTCACTTAACAAGAATCCCACAATAAATAGTGAAGAAAATATGGAATATACAAGCCTATTTTGCACCTCGTACAAATCATCAAGAACCTTAAATTCAAATGTATGCGGAGGTTACCAATTCGTTGGAATATGTGAGGGAAGTTAAGAAACTAAAGGAACGATAAGTTTGAGGAAAATAACGAAGAACTTCATTTCATTCATAATCAGATAATTACAATCAGTCATATTTATAGATCCCTACAACCAATGAACTGTCTACAAGTGGTAGAAGCTGTTGAGAGGTTATAACGGCATAACAAATTCATGAGCTGTTAAATCTATCCTCTAGATCTTTCTAATTATATGGGCTGAGACTTTGTGGACTAAAGTAATCTTGGGCTTTAGATTATACTATCATGCTTTGGTGTTGGGCTTTATATCAGATCCTTGACTTGCCCCCTCAAGCTGAGTGGAGGTCGAAGAACAACACTGAGCTTGTCACGAAATCGAGTAACCACATGAGTAGACAACGGTTTGGTAAGAGCATCTGCGACTTGATCAAACGAAGGAACATATTGAACACTAAGCTGCTTCGACAACACTTTCTCTCGAACAAAATGAAGATCTAACTCAAGATGTTTAGTTCTAGAGTGAAGAACTGGGTTGGCACTAAGAGCAATAGTACTCATGTTATCACACCATAAAACAGGAACTCTAAGCTGTTGCACTTGAAGTTCTTTTAACAAAGATTGAATCCACAATAATTCAGAAGCCGCATTAGCCAAACTTCGATATTCGGCTTCAGTACTGGATCGAGAGACAACATGTTGTTTCTTTGAACTCCAAGCTATTGGCGAATTACCTAGAAACCAACAGAAACCTGAGGTTGAACGTCGATCATCGGGGTCATTTCCCCAGTCCGCATCGCAATATCCAGAGAGTGACAGACAAGAAGAAGAACTCAGTCGAATACCAAGATGTAATGTGCCTTTGATGTATCGAAGAATTCTTTTTACAGCTTTCCAATGAGTGAGAAGAGGAGAATGCATAATTTGGCAGACTTTATTCACGCTGTAAGCAATGTCTGGTCGAGTGATGGTTAAGTATTGTAATACTCCAACAGTACTTCTGTATAGAGTCACTTCTTCAAAAGGATCCCCATCCTTGATAGAGAGCTTAACACCCGTGGACATAGGTGTTGGCAAAGGATTAGCTTGATGCATCTTAGTTTTCAATAGGAGATCTTGCGCGTATTTAGACTGAGACAGAAACAACGAACAACTAGAATCCCTTTGTACTTCAATGCCCAGAAAATATGACAGATCACCAAGATCTTTGACAGAAAATTGAGCATCCAAATCATGAATAATCTGTTGTATTTGGGCTTGATCACTTCCTGTTATGACAATGTCATCAACGTAGACAAGAATATAGATAACAAATGTAGACGTAATTTTAATGAACAAAGATGAATCAGCGCGCGATGTGATAAACCCCATAAACTAAAGAGCAGTTCTCAATTTATCGAACCAGGCGCGGGGATCTTGTTTAAGCTCGTAAAGAGCCTTGTGTAACCTGCACACAAGCGGAGTACCATCATTTTGAACTTCAAATCCAGGTGGTTGCTGCATGAACATCACCTCAGTAAGAGAGCCATTTAAGAAAGCATTATTTACATCTAGTTGCTTGATATTACCACGAGAAACAGCAAGAGTTAACACAATGCGAATAGTTGTGGGTTTAGCAACTGGGCTAAAAGTTTCAGTGTAGTCTAAGCCTGGTATTTGCGAGTAGCTTTTCGCTACAAGTATGGCTTTGTGGCGAGCAATAGAGCCATCAGGTTTCGTCTTGAGTTTAAACACCCATTTACACTAAATGATTGGAGTGTTGGCTGGGGCTGTAACCAAGGACCAAGTTTTGTTTTGAATGAGAGCATTGTATTCGGAACTCATAGCCTTGATCCATTCCGGATGTTGCTGGGCTTCTTTTACAGTCTGAGGTTCACATGAAGAAGACAAAGAAGCACCAAAAACCTTGGGCTTGAAAACACCTGCTTTAGCCCTTGTGACCGTATGATGAGTATTCACAGGAGAGGAGAGAAATCTGTTCTCTTCAAACTGAACAGGAGAATGTAAAGGAGCAATAACATAAGATGGATTGGAGTTAGAAGAAGTGCCAGAATTGGATAATGGACTAGACACAGAGGTAGGAACAGAGGGACTTAAAAAAGAATTAGAGGACTGTGAGGAAGAGACTTTAGGCAAAAATAAAGGGGATGAAGAAGGGCACTTCTCAACAGAGGACTTTTAATGGATTTTAAAGGAGGAAGCAAATGGAAATGAGGACTCATCGAAGGTGACATGACGTGAGACATATATCCGACCATTTGAACTCATGCGTATATATCCATTGTGTTGAGTGCTATAACCTATGAAGGTGCAAGGAGTAGACCTAAACTCAAGTTTGTGATGGTTATAAGGCCGTAAACAAGGGAAACACAAGCATCCAAAAATTTTTAGATGAGAATAATTTGGAGCTTTGTTAAATAGTCGAGTAAGAGGTATTTCCCCAGAAAGCGCAGCTGTAGGTAGTATATTAATGAGATGAACGGTAGTGGAAAATGCATCAGCCCAAAAGTGCAAGGGCATAGATGCATGAGATAAAAGCGTAAGCCCCATTTCTACAATATGGCGATGTTTACGTTCGACCACACCATTTTGTTTGGATGTGTAAGGGCATGAGAATCGATGACTTATACCATAAGTTTGAAGAAAGGATGACGAGGCTTTAAATTCTCCCCCAGAATCTGTCTGTAAAGTTCTAATTTTCTTGTTAAATAGAGTTTCAACTTGAGATTTGAATAAAGGAAACACTCGGCTGACTTCTGATTTGAGTTTGAGGAAATAAATCCACGTGTATCTACTATATGCGTCAACAAAGCTGACATAATACCGAAACCCATTACGAGAGAGTTCATAAGAAGGTCCCCATATATCTGAATAAATTAATTCAAGAGGTTCAGAAAATGTTGTTTTCGACGAGGAGAAGGGCAGTTGATGACTTTTCCCCAACGGACAAGCTGAACAAAAATTGATCATTTCATTCTTTGGAAGAGAAATATTACAATGCATCAATATTTTCTTAACAACAGGCATACTAGGATGTCCTAGTCTAAGGTGCCAGCTATTTAAAAGACCAGAAGACCCTGTGATGGGAATTGAGGGCTGGCTGATAGTACTCGAACCTTTTGAAAAATTTATTGAAGTAGGACTAAGGTGAAGACAAGTTGCTGGAGGGCCAGAGACGGGTGTAGGCTTTCCTAAGCTGAATTTGTATAATCCTTCATGCAAAGTCCCTTTGAGAAGAACCACATTGGTTGTTAGATCCTTCACAAAACAGAAAGTAGGATGAAACTCAAAAATGACTCAATTGTCTTGTGCAAACTTGCTAACACTCAAGAGATTCTTGGTTATGTGTGGGACTCGTAACAAATTTTTTAATAGAAAGGAACGTGATGAAGAGGATAATAAATTGGAATGTCCAATATGAGAGATGAACAAACCTTCTCCATTTCCCATGTGAATCTTACCAGTCCCAGTATATTCAGAGCCAGTTGAAAGATTGCCCAGATCATTTGTAACATGATGTGAGGCTCCTGAATCAGGGTACCACCAGTCTTCGGCAGAGGATCCTGGTGTTGTGGGTGCTAAGGCTGCAACCGGGTATTTAATCTGTGATCGAGGATGATTTTGCACAGTAGAGTGATAACCACTGAATTGATTATGAGGAGGCCCAAAATTATACCCTCCATTCTGCCGGTAAAGAGGCACAAACTCTTTGTCAAATCGATAATGACACTTTTCGGCAACATGCCCAGTGATGCCACATATTTGACATACTGGTCGGCTAGATGAGTAACTCCACCCTCGACCACGACCTCGAGAGTTTCTCCCTCGACCCCTACCTCGATGAAAGAATGTAGGAGTTTGAGGAGGGAACTCAGATTTCTTTTGTGAAGGGAAGGTAGTTGCATTCACTGAAAGAGCTGTGCTCTCAGTGTTGGAGGAGTATGATTCTATCCTGCTTTCATGAGCCATTAAAAGAGCTCCAACATCAGAAATTGTGAGAAATTTAGCTCGAGATGTAACATGAACTACAACTGAGTCATATTCAAGTCCGATTCCACCTAGGACATATAGAACTTGATCTTCCTCAGAGACGGGATGTCCACAGGCTGCCAAGATATCCATGAAGTTTTTCATTTTCCCCAGATAATCCTTCATGCTGAGATTCTCCTTTTTCAGAGTTTGAAGCTGAAGTTTGTACTGCATGACTTTAGCCTTCGATCTTGTGGCAAATAGACAGGATACTCTCGTCCACAGCTGCACCGAGGATAAACAGCCGATCATTTGGCTTTGAACACTTTATGTCATGGAAGCTAGGAGAAACGAGAACAACAATTGATCTTGTCGACACCAAGAAATAAAGGTTGGATTGACCATCTCGGTGCCATGTTCATCGATTACAACCTTTTGAGGAACGGGAGGATCATTGAGTATGAAGATATCTAGTCCTAACCCACGAATACCAGCGAGAATCTGGAGATTCCAGAGAAGAAAATTATCATCACTCAACTTTACAGAACTTTTTTGGTTTGCTGGGTTGATAATTGGAAAGTTGTCGCTGGTGAAGATGTTGGACTGAGCGACAGAAATATTTGGAGATGTGGCTGCCGCCATGGTACCTCTGATACCAAGTTAAGAAACTAAAGGAACGATAAGTTTGAGGAAAATAACGAAGAACTTCATTTCATTCATAATAAGATAATTACAATCAGTCATATTTATAGATCCCTACAACCAATGAACTGTCTACAAGTGGTAGAAGCTGTTGAGAGGTTATAACGGCATAAAAAATTCATGAGCTGTTAAATCTATCATCTAGATCTTTCTAATTATATGGGCTGAGACTTTTTGGACTGAAGTAATCTTAGGCTTTAGATTATACAATCATGCTTTGGTGTTGGGCTTTATATCAGATCCTTGACTAGGGATATCGAATCTATAAATCCAAGGCAATGCAAGGTCGCACTGCGGCGATAACTCTATTGGCGATGAGAAGCAGGAGCATCCGGATTGCTGGGTTAAAGTGTATTTGCACCGAACGTAACACGAGTAAAGTTTAGTGTATAAATTTGGGATTTGAGGTTAAACTAAATTTTTTCTTCCGCCTTTGTTTAATTTTTTCATGTTCAATTGTTTATATTAATATGAATGTATTGGTTAGTTTTGGTTATCGTTGTTAGCATTTCTTTATAAATTCGATACAAAGGTTGCAATTTTACTATCATTAAGCCATAGATACCGCCGAAGTGGCGGAGTCAAGTTTTCATTTCTATCCAGACTAGAATTTTCTAAGCAAAGATTGAGCTAATATTGAAAAATGGAGCGTCCGAGCTATCAGAAAGTTGAACAAAATTTAATGTATAAAAAATAGAAAAAAAACTGAACCACCTGAACAATACATTGCTTCGAACACATTAAAATTGTTAGGATGAATTTTTTCCGGAAAAAAATTATGATTTATAATTAAAAAAAATATATGTTGCACCCTTCGTGTTTATAAATTAAATTATAAAAATATTATTTTATTATGAATTTTTGAGTCAAATTAATATAAAGATGTTAAAATAAATTTTTTATTTAACATTAAAGTTTGAATTAAGTTTAATTTTATTGCATTTTGTTTTATTTTATAAATAATATTATTGTGAGGAAGGATATTTTGGGAGAGAAAATGGGTATGTCATAAAACCAATAATAGTTATTAACTTATTATTAGACGAGACTTGATCTTTATATATACTACAAGATATTTATGCAGCCTATAAAATTATTGTGAGGCTCCAAACAACATAAATTTAGCACAAGTTGTTCGAATTTGAGTAGAAAATAATAAATATAACCATTCAATATAAGTATATAACTAAGTACAAGATCAATTTGAAAACATCCATTGATATTCTCGTATAAAAATAACGAAGACGGTCTTTTTACATATATGAAGAGTGTGAGTGTGTACAATTATGGTGTGAAAAAATACCGAATTTTCAGTATACCGAAGATTTCGGTACTGTACAGTAATGATACCGAATTTTTCGATACGATAATAACGTGAAATTTGAAAATTTTATTATATATTGGAATGCCGACNTTATTGTACAATTACGATATAATCGATACGTTAGTTATATATATCGAAATTTTCTAACAATATCGATATAAAATTTTTTTACATAATATAAAATTTTTTTATATTATAATTTTCGATACCATACCTTTTTACAATTACAACTACGAAAGCGAAGACCTTTATTTATTACATCAGCTCTATAAGTATGTATGACATATATACACACACAATCCCATTCCGTGTGTGTCTGACAAATCTACAATTTCTCTCTCTATTTCTCCCCAAATTCTTCGACTTTCTCTCTATTTATTTCCTATAAAAAAATTTCTGCATGGGCAGTACTCCCAAATCCAAATTTCAAAATTAGGGCATTTTTCCACATATGACGAGAACCCGGGTGGTCAAAATGTAATGTCTGTGGCGCTCGAGGTGTGATTTGATAGGGATTCAAGTCAATTCAAGATTGTGTTTTAATTTCATCGTAACTGTAGAATCGGTCATAGGGTTCTTTCGTTACGCATGAAGGGGACGCTAGATCGAACGAAGGTGGTGGTGCGGCATTTGCCGCCGACTATTTCTCAGTCCAATTTCATCGAGCAGATCGATTCTCGCTTCTCTGGCCGCTACCGTTGGCTTTCATTTCGGCCGGGCAAGTCAAGGTTGGTTTTTTAGGATTTTTATTTAATGAGTTCGTGTTTTAAGTTCTTTCGTATTAACGGCAATCGTGCTCGTTGGAATGATATTTGTGTATTCGTGGGTTTGGTTTTAGAAGTTTTATTTAGTTATTCATAACGTACCCAAGTTTTTAATTAATTTATAAACTAAGAAGGATGCAGGTTATCATTTCATTAATTGCCTGTTAAGTTTGAACTTCTACGGAAGCAGGGGGGGTGTTCATGTACTTAGGTTTTATCTCGCCTTTTCTTTTATCCTGGAGTTTAGCTGAAAGGCTGGGAACAAGTTACTCATATGTTTTCAAATGATACTGGTTCAGATAAGCGTGAAGATAGCTGAAAGAGTGATCCCCGTGAGGTCCAAGTACAGGCCAACATTCTAGGGATTTGAGCAAAGATTAAACTAGTATTTTCCTCTTTTAGATGTGGGAAATAGTTCTTGTTTCTGTTATGATCGAATAGACTAGATTTAGTTTGATGGTTTCTTTTAGGTGTGAGAAAGAGTTCTTATTTGTTGCTGATATGATAGACTCAAGTAGATTTAGTTTGATGGTTATGGGTGGTTGGAATCCAGATTGTCGTTTTCTAGTTTTGTTGTTATCTTCCATTTATGTTTCCCTGTTTTATTTTTGCTCATATAGATGGAGCTAACTGAAAAGATTGTTGTGTTTGGTGCTTTCTCATTGTGATATTACATTATTTTACCATCAATTTTTATGTTTCTTTCTTGGAAATTTGAGTGCTGGGAGTCTGGGACAAATGTTATTAAAATTATATTTCAATTATAAGTTTACTTCTTTTGATTCTAGGAGTTTTATGCTTAGCTGTTTATGAAATCATAAACTTCTTGTGATGCGGTTGTGATGATGTTTTTTGTTGGATAACTTGGATTTCTTATCCCGAATTTTGACTTTTGATTGCGCCATGCGGCATTCAGTGGGACAGTTAGCTACACGAAAGGTAGTCTCGTTCACTACATTTGGGAGTGATTTATGTTTTTTTGTCTTTCAGGAAATCAATGATCGATTGATCGTATGATGAAAAATCCATTTCTGTAAAGAATCTCCTTTTATCATTAAAATAAAAAATTTAGCGGGACCATATATTAAAAGCGCAAAGTGCACCAAGGAGCCCACATGGCTAGAGTTTAGGCACACGGTATTATATGAGGTGCACACCTTATGATAGTTTACTGCATTAGGTGTATCATACTAAATATGTACAACACAAAATATAGATGTAAATAAATAATGCATGATCCTAAACACAAAGTGATATATTATTACATTGAATAACACCTGGATCCTTATATTTAAAATGCACTTAGATGATGCCTCGATCCTCCAAGGTGCATCTAGGTGTGTGCTTTACTTCACAGTCACAAGTTCTGGGCCTCACCACCTTGAGTCTAGGCGAGCACCTTGTGGACTTTTAAGGAATGTATGCCAGCTTTGAATTTGCATCTTGGACTGGCTTTTCGGGAAATGGGAGGATTTTCTGATTATTGTATGGGGGAGACATATTTGTTTGTAGATCTGACTAGAGTGTGAATATGCCTCTATGGCTCTAAACAATTTGCAGTGCCTTCACCTTTGGTGGGAGATGTGGGTTGAATGAGCAAAAAAATTGACTTCAACTGAAAATGTGACTTCCTAGATGTGGGAAATGACAATGGTTGAGGAGTAAACTTGAGATTTCATTGATGTCTTTTCCCTTGTGTGTACGCATGCTATTTTATCATTTATTTTTCTGACAAATTCTTCGTCATAAGTGGAATATATGTTCCCTTTTTGAACAATAGCTGAAGTAGTCTGGCAGATCTATTTATTGGTTCTCTCGTGTTCTTAGAAAGAATTTAGTAGTATGCCAAAATGGCACGAACTATAATGTTATTAAATTCTTCCCCGAGGTTTGAGATTGCATTTATTAGAAAGGTTCGCTGAAATAAAGAATTTGTCCCAGTATTTCAAAAACAAAGAGGTTTGTGCCGAATTGTTGCGTTCATGATGGAGGTCCCAATTACGATATGTAATTTGCTTCATACTTTACCCACCCCCTCAATCTCCCAATCTGAACTTATATATTTGCTTTTGCAGCCAGAAGCATATAACATATTCAAGGGCGAGCATCGACTTTAACAAATCAGATGATGTGCTAGAGTTTGCTGAGTTTTTTAATGGTCATGTTTTTGTCAATGAGAAAGGTAATGTTTGCCAGAATATTTGAAGAGGTTCATAAGATGGTTTGATAAGCGAGAAAAGTATGGATTTTTGGGACTTTTATTTGCTCACCTTATAGCTGCATCTTGGGCGGCCTTTTTGTGGTGTTTGGTTTTGTTAATAATTTTTTAGTTTTTTTGTTTTGTGTGTGAAAAGTAATCAAAATATGTATTTATAATTTACTGGATGTTTCACCCCTTTTTACATTTCTTTCAGGGACCCAGTATAAAACAATTGTTGAGTACGCCCCTTCACAGCGTGTTCCAAAGAATTGGTTAAAGAGTGATGGTCGCGAAGGGACTATATTGAAAGGTAATATTTTCTCCGCTTGTTGCGCGTGTCATAAGTTTTATCTCTGTACAAAAGTAGTTTCAGATGCTGATTGTATATGATTGAGATGCCATCATCTAATCACCTTCAACCCTGCTTTCCTTTTTGTCGGGAAAACGTATAGATACTGAATATTTGGAGTTCCTGGATTTTCTTGCGAAGCCTACTGAGAATCTTCCCAGTGCAGAGGTGCAATTGGAGAGAAAGGAAGCAGAACGTGTAGGTCAGTCTAGATACTTTTGCAGCTTATATGCACATAGAATTAAAGCTGAAACTGACATGTATTATATTAGTCACGATAAACGTGTCTCAGAGTAACATCTTCAGTTTCTTAGTTAAAGAAAATTCACATTTTCTTTTAGGTGCTTCAAAGGATATTCCTATAGTTACCCCTTTAATGGACTATGTTCGTCAGAAAAGAGCTGCTCGGGGTGGAGCTCGGGTAGGAAATCTTTTCATTGATTGCAAGTGGACTTTTCTTTCCTAATTTGACACGTAACTGCAGTTGATTGCTAGTTGAAAAGAAAGTATTTATTTTTCTGGAAATATTTCTTGGTGTTCCACCAGAGCATCATGAAGCTAGGTGTTTCCTGGCTTGTTTTTTAGGAACTGTTTCCTGGCATTTTTGACATCTTTCAATTTGAATATTTTACTTTTTCCTCAATCACTGTCCATACTATAAATTTCTGTGTCTTGTTAACAGACGTGCATAGAATCGCAACAGCAGGTTGCTGTGATTTGATGTTTCACCTTACTCCATCTCTGTGGGCGAATTGTGTTCTGCATTATGAACAAACGTTATTATACCCTCAGTAGAACAATTATTTATATGGGTGGTGGAGATTTGCAGCTTTGATTTCTCTTGTTTTACATCTACGTTAAAATAATTATTTTATCTAAAACTGAATGAGGGAATGCTTTAGTTACTTTTATCCTACTCATTGATAGTGAGATAATCAATTGTATGGTTTTGTTGCACCACTGTTTCTTTGATCTTTTTAGATAATTTGTAACACATTCATTTTATTGCCATAGAGAACCATTTTAAATGGAAAGCCAACAAGGAGAGTCAGTGGAATGCTCTCCAGGAATGCAGGCTCAGGATCTTTAAGAGGTGGCTCAGAAAAAAGAACGTCCACCATGGTGATTGTTATTATTATTTTTGTTATTGATGGAGACTGTTAATTATGATTGTTCCGTGGAGATTTGGTTTCCCGTTGCTGAAATCTGGATTTTATTTCTGATGTTGTGTTGAATGTGCCATTTTATATGCTGGTGGTCATTTTCTTGAGTGGAACTGTTCGATGTTGATTGATCTGTCGCTTTTAAGTTTATTTCTTGTAGCTATCAATGGTTAATATGAGCACTAAATTGTGACATGATATTATATTTTTCCCCTAAAACTGTTGATGTATGGGACTGGGAGATGGTCCTGGAACTCAGTTTGCAATTTTTTGGGAGGGTCACTGAATACCTTGCTAAATGACTTGCTGCTTATGGATCAGCTTTACATCCTTTTGTTATTATTTGTGAGTTTGTTTTGCTGTATGTATTGGTGTGTATTGTGATAAGCCACTGGTAAGAAGGCAGTTTTGATGCTGTGACTTGCAATGTTCATCATTTAATAATCGGTCATTCAACTGAATTTTTGCAGTACGTATTAAGGGACAGCTCAAAGGGCGCAAGCAGCAAGAACAAATCATCTTCCACACCAGTTTTTAAACATGATGAGCAAAGACTCTTGGACAAATCTGTCAATTCAGCTGCCGTCTTCGGAACTGATCCATTAGCAGGGGAAGGTGGTAAGATTCAATGCCCAGTTTCATATATATATGATGATATTTTATTTCGATAGACTGTGACAGTCTGCATACTTGATATGAATATTGTACTATATTATCCTGGATGATATTATTTCAATAAATGCCCTTTTGATTTTAATTTTTTTCATCTGTATAATGGGAACTTGGGAGACATCTTTCTGTTTTCCTTAGGCTTTGTATCTGTAGTTTTTGTTAAGATGCACGACTTATTTTATATAGCTACTCTAGTCCATTCATGCCAGCCTTGCCGGGATGATACCCTATTGTTTTCTATTTGTGATTTTCACTGGAAAATATTGTCACCAATTTTTTGTGTGGTTTACCTGAGTCTTTCAAAACACTAAATCCCTGGCCTGTTTTGGCCATGTGTTAGGATCGATTAGGGTAACTAAGGTGTTTAGAAAGGGGGGTTTGAATAAACACTTTGGCTTTTTGGATTCTTTTCTGAAATGTAAATCAGTTCTTTAAAGAACTGATCTTAGAATCTTGTTTGTCGATATATATCAGTCAACTGAAAGGAGTGCGGAATAAGACTGAAATTTAGATTGAATACTAAATATAAACTGAAATGATAACTGAAATGGGCACAGAGAATTTTTCTGGATGTTCAGAGATTTCAACTAGTTCTATGTCACCCCTTCTATCACTAGGATAGGATTTCACTAAAAAACTTTGATATATTACAGCAAATTGTAATAATCCACCTCAGTTGGTCTTACACACTGCCAAACTGAAACTCTTAGTCTAACAATTCTTAGACAGTTATAAAAGTGAAAGATGCTCTAATTTGTAGCATTTTGTAGAGCTTAAAAATGTGATATCTAAACTTGAGAATATGCTCGTGAAGTGCATCACAATTGATTGGTTTGATTGCTTCGTGTGTTCGCTTGTTCTTAGTCACCAACCTTTTTCAACTGATTCGATCAGCTATATATAGTTCTCGATCTCAACGGTCATATTGAATGCATTTAATGACAAATATCCGTTGAATCGTCTTACAGTAGCTTTATCTGACAGTAGTACAAGGTATTCAGACTGTTGTATCAGAACAAAACAGTCTGAATACCTTGTACTACTGTCAGATAAAGCTACTACACGACGATTCAACGGATATTTATCATTAAATTATCATTATATCAGAACAGAACAGTTTGAATACCTTGTACTACTATCAGATAAAGCTACTACACGACGATTCAATGGATATTTGTCATTAAATACATTCAATATGACCGTTGAGATCGATGACTATATATTTGTGAACAATTTTCCTTGTTGCTCTTTTTTGAGATTCTGGAGCAGAGATAGACAACTTGGAGTTCTTAGCTTCTGTTCTACAACAGATGGAATTTCCATAAACTGAAAACAGAGAACGTCAATGATGCATTAACATAATGCATTAGGCTGCCAGGAATTCACTCAAGAAGGAATTATACACCTCATCTCTTCTTTGATTCCCCATGTGTGCTGTTGATATGTGGTGGTGATTTTGTTTGTTTATTCGTTTATGCTCTATTTGGTATGAATTTCCACTTTACGCAGAAGTATAAACCTCATCTCTTCATTTTGATATGATGTCATGGTTTTGTTTGTGTATTCATATCTGCTGTTGATATGTGGTAATGGTTTTGTTTCTGTATCCATTTTTTATAAGCTACAAGCGTTACTCTTATTATTTTCCTTTTTCTCACATTTTGAGCCAGTTTTTGATTTTTTTTTTTACCATTTTTGCAGTCCTGCTTGTTGGTTTTTATCACATGCTAATGTAGATTTACCTTTGAGGACACCAACTTTTTGAGTAAATCATTGGAGTTTGCCCTACTGTTAGAATGATCGGATCTCTTTTTGCAAATTTTCTGTTTTACTTTTTACCAATGTCTTGTACATGTTTTAGGCGGCTCAGGTTCCTCTGAAATTGGGAAGCAGAAAATCTTACTTCTGAAAGGGAAAGAAAAGGAAACCTCTAATGTAAGCCTTTCTATTGTTTTTTGTTTAGATTGTGTATGAAAACATGTGAGAACAAAGAAGTTATGTATCAAAAGATCAGATATAGATGATTTCTGCCATTTGTTTGGGTTTTATTGAATTTATGGTTGTGCCTGCTAATATGTGCCATCTTTTCAGAAGTTTTGAATGGAGAGATATTTCTCATTTATATCATATTATTTACACGAACAAATTGGTTTGAAAATTACAGTTTTTTTGGCAATGATGGAAGTTGTGGCCAGAACTGTAAAGGAAGTAGAAATTCTATTTGTATTTGCAAAGTCAACCTGCAAAAGTTTCCTTGGGAAGCTATTAAGTTGAACCATTTATAAATCACTAAAGCGGCCTTATTGATGGACTCCGGTGCTGGTGTATCGCCTACCTTTTTACCCACTTCCTTGTTTGGTAAAACAGAAAAACGATGCACAAAATCATTCAAATACACACACGTTCCAAATTATTCTGTGGATGTAGCATTGTGCTATTTTTCATATCGTACTTGACCATTGTCTTCTTTTTATGTTTCCAACTTCTTCATTGCTGCTTGTATGGTAGTAACTATAATTCAAATTTGTGTTACGTAGAATGAGATTGAGCTCGTTTTCTGAATGAATAAATCAACCTAGCTATGCTGGGAACCTTGGTTTACATCTATGAGCAGACCTCTCGTGTGAATCATTTATTATGCTATAAATCAATCCGGTTAGCTTTGATCGGAAAATATCGCAAATTGGATTTAAAAACTTTTTTAAAACTCAGCTATGCCATATATCATATTAAGCTTGACAGCAAACTTGAGAAACCTCTCGTGTGGAAAACAGGCTAGTGTGAATATTCCGCTTAATTTTTGGTATCTATCATATGCATTATGTGTCTTGAGTATGTGCTCCAGCGTCATGCTGTACACTTACAAGTTCACGAGAGTATTAAACCGCGCACAGTATTGTTTTATTTCAAATCAAATTCAATGCAAAACTCGAGTTTATTTTAGCTGACTTTATGGATATCTGCTTCGGGAGAGTGTAAAAGGAACATATATCATGATTTATGTTCTATTTATTTATTTATTTATTTCTTTTCGCCTAAAGGCTTCTGGTGTTTCATCACTGCAGCAGAGTGCAGCTCCTCCTGCCAACAACTCGCACAGTCCAGTTCCTCTTAAACAGAACCACCGACGCGAATCTAGTGACAGGATCATCAGGAGTGTCCTTGGTAAGGATATTCGGCAAAATCAAACATTAACTGGATCGCAATCCGAACACCGAATTCGCATCTTAAATCAGGACAGAGACAAGAAACCTCCTCGTCCCACAAATGTGCAGTCATTTCAGAAGAATGCTAATGGCTCTCCTGAAGGTAAGGTATCCAGCCATGATTCCCAAGCTTTTCATGCCGAGAAAGAAGAAAGACGGACAAGGAACAGGGATAGACCTGATCGTGGTGTTTGGGCTCCTATTCGTCGATCAGACGGATCGCATGCAAGTGATGAATCGTTATCATCCTCTACTTCCCAAACGTCCCAAGTAGTGGATTCTTCTGAAGGTGTTGATATTGATTATTCAATAATTTTTTTCAACCTTGTGCTTTGGATTTATGTTATCAAGTCTTGGATTTGGTAATAATTGTGATTTTTTTGGAATTTGTGTAGATATGAAAAATGATCTGCTGATTATGCGTGGTGGAGAGTTCAGACATATTGGAAGTGGTCGTGGAGGTCATAACTCTGTTGGCAGTCATCTTTTCTTTTATAAAATACTTGGCTGACTGATGTTGTATGGATTAATATATAGGTTCTTATAGGCAAGGGGGTCGGCGTGGTTCGGCATATAATATCAAGGATGCTGATGGCTCCCTAGTGGAAGGGAAATTCCCAAAGAGGGGAGGCTCTTCTGGTCATGTTTCTCATGAGGCATGATTCATAATCAGATGCTACACTCCCGATTATCAATTTTTACTAAACTTGCTGTTTTGAATTTTGCTTTAAATATTTTTTTTTCAGAAACAAGTGTGGGTCCAAAAGTCCAGTCCTGGTTCATAGTTTTGTTTATGGTAAAATTTCATTCCGTTTCCTGATTCATAGTTTTGTTTATGGTAAATTTCATTCCGTAATTTATGCTATTTACTTCTTGCGTGTTGTTATTTTTCAAGAATTATGATTGTCTATTAGTTTGTTTTTACGCGACATACAGGGTTAGAGAATTCTTGTTTCTTCGAGTCTCCACTGCTATAAATTTATGTCTGAGCTCTCAAGAACGAAAATTGCTATGTATCTTTTATAATCTAATTGGGATCTCTCTGCAGTGAATGCTTTTGGTCAGCTACCATACATGTGAGAGGCTGGAATAGTATCTTGTTGACAGAATCTCCTGCATTAGCAGGCATAACGGAGAGAAAAAACGCTTGCATGGAAGACAGTAGAGGCCCTTCATTTTTAGCCTTGTGCCTAAAGATTCCATGTATTTACGGCACAGTGCAAGGAAGAAAATATTATCCCAAGTAGAAAATGGTCAAGAAGAGGAGCAGCAAACAAGTTTACAAGCAGATTCGATCAACAGCATCACCATTTTTGTCGGTATCTGAATAGTGGGATTATAGTCATTACCAGGACTATGGATCTTCAATTCTTGATATCGATGCAACAGCAATCAAGGTAATTAGCTTACTTCCGCTGTACTGTGAATACAAATCTGGAATGGCGTGTGCTGCTCTACCATTAGTTACTATATACTACGGTTTTTGTCGAGATGTTTCTCGCCTAGCTTTGGTGAGTATACATACTATTATAGCCCAGGTCAGTTTCAGATTGAACTGTTACTGGGTTTGGCTAAGAAAAGGTTTGAAGAAGGTGTTAGAGTGCTTTTGGCTGTAAACTATTATACTAAACTTGTGTGTATTTGGAGGTTTGATGATTTGGAATCAGAGTTGGCATTTGGGCCTTGTTTGGTCTGATATGGTTGATATTTGTCATAGAGATCATGCGGTATGAGCTTTCATGGATAATTGCCATTCATTATCCGTCTTCAGCCTTTGCTTACCTCTTATATATTAGTTTTTGGCACTTTTTGCTTCTTAATTTTGACCCAAATTGGTCATTTAAAACATATTTATCGAAGGGAGTCCTCTGTTACAGAATCTTTCCAGCAAGATTTTATTTTTTTGGGGATTAATTGGATCTTTTCTTCCCCATACCAATTCAAGTCGTTAGTTATTTTCACAAACCTTGAGAACATTGCAATTTACAAACTTACAACCAGATTGCGTTGTTTAAAATACTAAAATCCCAATTCAAGAACACTGCAAATCCTTACCTGTTTTATTTTATTAGAATGGTAAAAATATCCTAATTTCCCAATGTTGTGAAATATAATTTGTGGCAAAATAACAAATAAAATTATTTATAAAATATAATTTTTGCAATGTAATGTTGTGATAAAGCTCATGTTGTAGAAATGTATTTAATTTGAAAAATAAATCTCGAATGGCTCTTACAACAACTATTATTGAAAATGATGCATTTGAAATTTACTTCAATTTTGTTCATCTAAGCAAGTCAATTTTTTTTAAAAAGTCACTGAATTTGAAAATTATCATATCAAATTCATTAATCCAAACACAAACTTACGATACTTTTATACCACTTAGTAGTTTCACAGGAGCGAGATACCATTAGTCTTGAACTATACATCATTTATCTTTTTAATTATCTAAATTTTGGTATTCATACAATTGACAATGTATTTATATCATTATTATTACATTTTGGATATTTTGTATCAAAATTAATTTATCTTTTTATAACATGAAGGCTTGATAATTTATATAAAATTAATAAAAAAAACACATGAAAAAATTTGTATAAATGCACAAAAATATGTAAAAAAAATTCTGGAAATGCAAATTATAAAAAAATACAAAATATTTTTTAAAAAAAAATAGATGTTTATCATAAAATATGGTTGAAATTTTATGAGTTTCATTCGAAACTCTTAAAAAGTGATAAATAAATAAAATTTAGCAATTTAGAAAATCATTTGTGACGACATGGTTACACAAGCTGCAACACTTCACAAAAATGTTTTTCTTTTTATTTTATTTTTTTTAAGAAAAATATAGGGATGAAGACGAATAGCAATCAACACATATTGATGTTGATATATTATGGGGAGTTTGATTCATGAAAAACATTCTTTTTTATATCCTTGTCCCACATCTTAAACATTTAAAATTTAAAATGAGTTTATAATGGACTTACAATAGACTTCTATAGCAACTTGGGTTAATCATTTTCGTAAAACGAGGACGAATACGAAGTAGTTGTTATAGGGATCCATTGTACAGTCACGCAGCCGCGGGCCCGGGCCCGGGCCCGGGACGTGACAGAATGGTATCAGAGCCGATCACCAGCATGGAACACCGAGAAATAAGTGATATGCGGGGCAAAGTGCTACGTGCATGGGAGCCACCTCTTGAACCTGCGGGACAAAGTGCTACATGATGGGAGCCACCTCTTGAACCAGTAGGATCCACCTCTAAATTCTCAGCACTGATGAATCGAGGAGTGGTAAGACCGCGAAGAGAACGTCGCGTTCTAAAAGAGGGGTGATTGCGATACCCTTGTCCCACATCTCAAAAATTAAAGATTTAAATTTAGTTTATAATGGGCTTACAATGGACTTCTATAGCAACTTGAGTTAATCATTTTCGTAAAACGAGGACGAATACGAAGTAGTTTCTATAGGGGCCCATTGTGCAGTCACGCAGCTGTGGGAGCTGTGGGCCCGGGCTCGGGGCGTGACAGAATGGTATCAGAGCCGGTCACCATCATGGAACACCGTGAAATAAGTGCTATGCGTGGCAAAGTGCTACGTGCATGGGAGCCACCTCTTGAACCTGTGGGGCAAAGTGCTACATGACGGGAGCCACCTCTTGAACCTGTAGGAGGCACCTCTAGATTCTAAACGCTGGTGGATCGAGGGGTCAGACCGCGATGAAAACATCACGTTCTGAAAAATGGGTGATTGTGATAACTTTGTCCCACATCTTACAAATTAAAGATTTAAAATGAGTTTATACTGGGCTTACAATGGACTTCTATAGCAACTTGTGTTAATCATTTTCGTAAAGCGAAGACGAATACGAAGTAGTTGCTATAGGGGCCCATTGTGCAGTCACGCAGCAACGGGCCTGGGCTCGGGACGTGACATTTTTTTATTAGATTCATATGTTGGACAAGAAGTTATTATCATGCAACACATTTGGACCTTAACTAAAAATTGTGTGGGGCCATGATTAAGTTATTAACATATGATTCGTATAAATAATGCGATAAAATTACTCATTCAATTATCAATTTTTTTTTCAGAATATAATTTTTTCTAGACGTGGATGAAACTCGGATAATTTATTGTCCAAACCTATACAAATAAAGATGCTGAATACATGTTTGAGAGTGGGGTGTCTCCACTCCCTCAGATGATATATTGATAAGTGTCGATTTTATGTGTTATTTCGCTTTATTTTGAATATATTGTTGTATGTTTGTTGGTGTCGTGTCCGTATTTTGTTTATTTATTTCATAATTTATGAATATGGGTCGCTCTTCACTTAAACTGATTGTTTAATAGACAAAAGTAACAAAAAGTCAAACTCGAGATGAAGTAACAAAAGTTGAGCAACAAAGGTTGTGATAGGGCTTTCAAAAATGACGACCTGATGGGATCGGTTCTGGCACCTACGAAGGTGCTTCAACCACAATATTTTCAATTAGCTTCAATAGCTCGTGTTCTAAGAATGTAAACACCGATGAATTAAATCGAGTTTTGTTTTAAACCAAGCGGAAGACACTCGAAATAATCATTCGTTAAGAAAGCTGATTAATTTGAAAGCATTTTACCTTGTGTGAACTGAATAACTGAAATAAGAGGGATCGGTTCATGCATGTATCAGTTCAATTATGGTGAGAACTCAAATGATAACAGCTCGAACTGATCAAATCAGTTTGAAAACAATAGTTAAATAGTTAAGTACACAAGATATATTTATGGATGTTCGGAGACTTCAACTGCTCCTACGTCAACCTTTCTACCACATTGGATAAGATCTACTAGAAGACTTTGATTTATACAATACCTTGTACAAACACACTCAGCTTAGGACTTACGTTACTGCCTCACTGAACTCTTAGCCTAGACTGAAGGCAACACCTTCCAGCCAACACTTGTTAACGTCTATGTGTTAAAGACTACATACACAAGTTTAATGTCTTTGTGCAAGACTCAGTCAACTTTTCAATACGCTCTATTCTCTGTATATGTGAGTGATGATGTGTGTGTGTGTGAGAGAGAGTACTGATACGAAAGTGTTCTCACACACTGAGAGAAAAGTGCTTCTAATCTAAGCAGATAACAATTTGAAGTGTTCCCTCAGATTTGAGCTGATTGCTTCTTGTAAGCTGATATGAGTTGAGCGTGCCCTTTTTCTTTTCACACACACTTATGTGTTTCTTTTGTTGATGGTCTTGGTCTTGTATTTATAGAGGCTTCGAGGCCGTTCATCAAGACTCGTCAAATATGTTCGTTGCAGTTTGAATCCGTTCTTTGATATTTGTGTCTTGTCCTTTCTGACAGCGATTTTGGAACGTCTTGACTTTAAGCTCTGCTGCAACGTTCATTATTGTCCTTTGACTGGACAATTGATTTTCTTAAATGTGCATAGTTGGATTCCACTTAGATAAGCTTTTCGTGATCTGCAAACTGATCGGCTCCTAGCTGATGCTCTGAACTGGTCTTGAATTGGTTTGGTGAAATCAGTTGGCTCGTCAGCTTAAATGATTCCACTGCTTCAGTTGAACTGGTCAAATGGGCTCTTCATCAATTGAGCTCTTCATCAGCTAGTCGGGCTTTTGAAGGTCTTCTGCTGAACTACCTATCAACTGGACATTCAATTGAACTGGTCTTTGATATATCAGTTGAACGGGTTCGGTTTGGGCAATCAGTTGGCGCTTTCATTTTGTGTCTCGATAGCTTCAGTTTTGGCTTGATAGCTTTCTGCGCACTTAGGTAAATTTGTTAGAAACAAAATAATAAGTTTTGTTAACATCAAAATCAAAATTGCGAACATGAAATGTTTCAATATGACCCCAACACAACCTGAAGAAAATTTTTTATGTATGCAGATTAGATTGTGCTAGAGAGGTAAAAAAAACTGTTCCAACAGAGTATGTAAGAAAAAAATGTTTTCGGATAGAGTGGGTCGCGCTAGGAAAAAAAATGATCACCCTAGCACGACGCGATAAGAAAAAAAAAACTCTCGGATTTTTTAACAAGTAAGGATGGTTTTTGAGGATTCTAAGGATCATCTATAAAAAAAAAAAATCTAGAAGACGAGATATCAACATCATACGCACAAAGAGAGCAAGAAAAAAGAACCGCACGCAAAGAACAAGAGTCGAACAAGAGAGAGGCGAAGAACAAGAACTCAACACAGTGTTTTCTCCTTGTATCTTTTCTTTTAATTAGGATTTATGAGCTCTTACCCTTAAACATCAATGTTTTGATTTCTTTTTTGAGATTGAATTTTGTTTTTTAAGAATATTTGATTACAGTATTGTGTTTTTATTTCATCTTTGGAACATGATCAATTTTGAAGTGATTTCATGTGTTGTAATTGAGACCGACATGAGATTTTATAACATGATATATAACATAATCCATAGATCTACAACTTGCATACTCATATAAGTTTTGGTACATGTTGATAGTCATATAATGAAAATTGAAAGTTAAAGGATTCAACGGTTCATTAATACGATAGCAATTGTTAAATAATATAAAGACACTTGGTTATTGTTTTTTTTTAATTAGATTAATATAATTTGACATAATGTATTGATAGATTAGGAAATTATGTCAAAAACATGATTTAATAATTGAAATTCAATCATTAGAAAAGATTAAGAGGTAGAAGAACTAAAATGCTAACAACTATTTGTTTATTATTTTAATTTATATTATTTTTATTGTGTTTGTTTCATGTGTTAATTTAGTTTGTTAATTCATTCACTTAATCGTTTTATTTAACTAAGAAATTTTGCTTGAGGTAAATCTGCGATATATTAATCTATGTTAGAACGATACTGTTACATGTTACACTATATTAAAACTTGACTAGGGATGACAACGGGACGGATTTGGCCAAACACGAGACCTGTCCCGTCCTACATACCCCCCATTTTTAAAAAAAATACAAAATAAAAATGTTTAAAAATTAATTAATCGCTAAAATTATTTTTCAACTTTATATTCATAATATTTAAAAATAAAAATTATTATCACAAATTAAAATATATCAATTTTTATTCCATTACTAATTAATTATAAAAAAATCTAATTATATATTTACATCATAATAGAAAAAAATATTTCAATATTAAAATATTCTAAAATAAAATTATTAATAAGATATTTGATATGATTGAACGAGGAAAAATCGTTAAGGTATAATAGTTTGATTTTTGAAATATTGAACACCTAGAAATTAAATCGAATTTGATTTTCAAACCAAGTGGAAGACAATCAAAATAGTCTCTCGTATTAAACACTTTGAAAGTATTTAAAATATATGCAAGTTGAATGTCTAAAAACGCTTTTGGTTGAAACATTTTATCAAACACTTATATGCAATATTTTAGTATTTGAAGAACACATAAAATACTTCAACAATGTATCTTAAAAACAGTAACAATAATTAATTGCAATAAATAAATAGACACAAATTTTTTTATAGATGTTTGAAGACTAATAATTCATATGTCACCCCTTCTCCAACCTAGAAAGAAATAACTAGAAAACTTTGACTTATACAAATACTTGTACAAGCCTATTTCAACTTAGGACTTATTTATTGCCTAATTGAAACTCTTAGCACACTCGATTGTAGGCCGCAACCTCACAATCCGCATAATATTTAATGTCTCTTATTCTAAGACTACAAATATAATTTTTAATGTTTTTTGTGAAGATTCACTCGTCTAAACTTTGAAGTTCAACTTTCATGTACATGTGTGATTGATTGTGCGTGAGAAATTTTACCATGTATGTATATATCAAATGTATTCTCACACTTGGGTTTGCTCTCGTTTTAGCTAATTTATTCGTTTAGGCTGCCCATGTTTTGAATTCTCGTCCAAACTTGTATTCTATTTTTAATATGTTGCATTTATTACCTCCAATAATGATATAGACGTTAAATACAAGAATATAACCATTTGCAAAGGTTGTATATAGATTCAGATATTGCAACAGTCAAATTCGTATTTCTGGCCATTTTGAGAAACTGGGCTGTTGATGTTCTGATCTGATCTGCCATCAAATCAGCTTGGTCTGATTTAGTCCAATCTATTTGGTCTGACTTGAGCTGAACCAAGTCAAGATGATCAAGTCGAGTTGTTCTGTTCTTTTGAATATAACTCTTGATTCATCGATTTGTGAGTAAAGTGATAGCCATGAAAGTTGTATCTCTTTCGCTCAACTTTTCATAAAATCAAGAATTACTTAATTTTAAGTTCGTACGAGAGAGATATTATCGAAATATCAAACTGTTGGAAATCTGGAACTTGTTCTCATTCAGTGCAGAACCAACTAATTTATCACAGTTTATCAGCTTCCTCTAATCTGATTCAGACTTTGACATGTGAATATAATAAATAAATCGTTCTCTAATCTTTGTAACTCATAATGAATCATTCCATTTTCATAACCTAGCTGAGAGATATAACCAATATACAAGAATTAGTCGGACTGAGTTGATTGTTGTTTCTGTTTCCATTAGCTCGATTTTGTGATAGTATTTTGCCTAGATAAAATTCGAACCAACTGAGCTGTTGTGAAATATGATTTGTGAAAAATTGAGTTTTCCATTTAGTCATGTTGGCGGCTTGTCATTTATCGCCGAGATGTGAGATATCATCAAAATAGTGCACCTAGCCAGATTTTCAACTTGGCTGATTTTGAGTTTCAGCTTCCAACTAGAGCTAGCAACTTCACACTTGAGTAAATATGATAGAAACACAATAACAAGTTTTGTTATCATCGAAATCAAGATTTCTTGTGTTTCTCAACCCAACAATCTCTCCTTTTTTTTATGATCACAAAACTTGGATAAACAATAATTTCATCTAACATATTTATCTCATTTTTGTGTGAATCAAAGATTCATATTTTTTAAAACAATTTAAGTACAAAATTTTTGTCCCCCTCAATATTTAAAATCAATCTCCCCCTTAAAATTATAATTAGCTCTCCTCTTATATTTTTGAAAGTTTGAAATTGATAAAAGTAGAGTACTAACAAACAAAATTTCTCCATAGCGTAATTTTTGTGTTAGCACACTTGGTTTGAATTTAATGGATAAACGAATTTCCCTCGAGCGTGACTAGGCTGAAAATTTTATATCACTACAATCATCTACAAGTCTAGTTTATTATGCAAAAAGCAGTTTGTCATTTCAACACTCGAGCAACGAGTTAAATCATTTTTCCCACAGTTGTTGCAAGATACTTGCAAATTCATCTTGGCATATATATGTTAGAAAAATATGAAAATTTTAATTTCAAACATCAAAATCAGTTCAAAATGCTTTTTCAAGAGAAATCCGCTCTGATGCCAATTGATAGGATCGATAAGGGGAAAATCGTTAATTTACAATAACTCGGTTCTTGAAATATTGAATAACAAGAAATTAAATCGAGTTTGGTTTTCAAACCAAGATGAAGAAATTCAAAATAATTTCTCGTATTAAACATTTTGAAATCATTTAAAAGATATTCAAGTTGATTATCTGAAAACATTTTTGGTTGAAACACTTTACAAAATGCTTGATATGCAATATTTTGATATTTGAATAATACATAAAATGTTTCAAAAATACATCTTAAAAAAAGTAAATAGACACAAATTTATTTATGGATATTCGGAGATTAATAATTTTTATATCACCCCTTCTTCCACCTAGGAATGATTCACTATAATACTTTGATTTATACAGTTTCATGTACAAACTTGTTTCAACTTAGGACTTATCTAATACCTAATTGAAACTCTTAGCACACTCGATTGTAGGTCGCAACCTTACAATCCGCATAATGTTTATCGTCTCACTACAAACACAATATTTAATGGCTTTGTGTGAAGACTCACTCATATAAACTTTGAATCTCAACTCTCATGTATATGTGTGTGAGAAATTTTATAGTATATGTATATATCAAATGTATCATCACACTTGCACTTGCTCTCATTTGAGCTAATTTCTTCGTTTAGGATGCCCATGCTTTGAATTCTCTTCCAAAACTTGTATTTTATTTTCAATATGTTGTATTATGACCTCCAATAATGATATAGACGTTAGATAAAATAATATTACAATTTGCAAAGATTATGTATGGATTCTGATATTGTAACAGTCAAATTCGCATTTCTGGCCATTTTGCGAAACTGGGCTGTTGATGATCTGATCTGATCTGCCATCAGATTAGCTTGGTCTGATATGGTCCGATCAGTTTGGTCTGACTTGAGCTGAACCAAGTCGAGATTTCCTATTCTTTTGAATACAATTCTTCAGTCATTGATTTCTGGGCAAAGTGCTATGGAAGTTGTATCCCTTTATCTTAGCTTTATATGTAATCAATAACTACTCAATTCCAAGTTCGTATAATAGAGATATGCTCGACATATCAAACTATTGGCAATCTAGAACTTGTTCTTCATTCAGTGCAGAACAAGGAACTGTATCATGGTTTATCAGCTAGCTTCTTCAAATCGAGTCAAACTTTCGCTTGTAAAGATAATTTGTAGATCATTCTCTTATATTTGTAACGCATACTTAATCATTCTATTTGCATAAACGAGCTGGGAGATATGACTAATATACTAGAACTAGTCATACTGAGCTGATTGTTGATTCCATTTCCATCAGGTCGATTTTGCGACTAATATTTCGCCTAGATAAATTTCAAACCAACTGAGCTGTTGTGGAATATGACTTGTGTAAAATTGAGTTTTCTCTTAAGTCGTTTTGGCGGCTTGTCATTTTCATCACCAATTTGTGAGATATCATCATAAGATTACAGCTTGCCAGATTTTCAACTTTGTTGATTTCGAGTTTCAGCGTCCAACTTGAACTAGCAACTTCATACTTGAGTAAATATTAGAAACACAATAACAAGTTTTTATTATCATCAAAATCAAGATTTCTTGTGTTTCTCAACACAACAATATTTATTTTTTAATATTAAAAATATAATTATATTATTAATATTGTATATACATATACATACTTGAGGAATGGACCCGGCTAACTGGACTCGCCTCATATCGGCTTTGGGCCCATTTTATCAGGTTTAATCTAGGGCCGGGTTTAGACATGGCTCATTGACATCCATAAATTGGACCCGTACACTTGAGGTAATATCGAGAAAATTGGAAAAATTTAATTGTTCTTAACTATTATGTTAGAAAAACTCAATCAAGTTTTGTCGCCGTTGTTGAGGATTGAAATTAGCAAATTTTACTTTTCATTACTTTTTTAGTTAGTTTTTTTTATTGTACTTCATTCCTACGTGATATACCATTTTTTATTATTATTTTTTGCAAGATTTTTTCTTATGTAATACTTCGAGATATTCCATCAACAAGTATTCAAATTTTTTGCCCAAAAACATGAAGAATCATTCTACTTAGCATGAGAAAGATTTAATAATTTAGCAAACATCTCTTGATATCATGATTGTTTTAAATATTTTATTAACACAATTTTCCTCAATGATTTGGATGTAGTGACACGAAGATAGGTAATCAATGAATCTCTGGCAATTGATAGTCTCATATTTAGCCAAGATAATGATGATATAATACACTTGATCAATGATATGGCGGAATTTGACTATCCTCAGTATTGAGACTTTTCACTGCATAGTTGGAGCCTCCAATACCCCAAGAAATTAATTACCCATATTTTATGAACCAACCGTTCGATTATCAAGATGATGATGAAGATAGTTTTGAATTGATCATGGATTGACTCAAAATTATGGTGAAAAAAATATATTGCATCAACTGAGGCATACATAGAAAATATGACAACTTCTAGGTGTCATACAGAAGAGTTCATATCATCAGTTTTCGAGGGTCGCCGAGAAGGTGAAGTGAAGCGAGGTATTTAAATAGTGATCGACCTAGTTTGGTTTGATGACAATAACTCAAACCACCAAGGTTGTGAGAGTGATCTGCAACAAACCAAAATCTATAGATGTTTGAGCCTTCGTCAGTTGTTGAACGTCATCCGCGTGAAATTTGGAAGAACTATCTGATGAAGATGTACCACCAATTATGTTGGAGCAGCTAAAAAAACAAGGTCAAGCGGAGTGAGATTTATATCAATCACATATACATCGAATCCATCCGCTCCACCATCACTGACCTTAATAGATTTTGTTCTTCATCACTGACCTTAATAGATTTTGTTCTTCGAGAGCTAACACTGATATTCTCATCTCATGCATATTATTCAAAGCCATATTTTGTTGAGGAGATGAGCTTACGATGTATACATCAAGCCAAACTTGAGGCATATGTAATCAAGAACCATACATGGTGTCATATGACTCTTACTTTGGGCATCAATCGATTTATGATGAGTGTTTCTGAGGGTCAAGTCGATGACTAAAAATCAGACGCTACTTGAGATTTTACATCATTTTTATTTTGATTAGTTCTCGCATTGAGTTCTTGTTTCTTGTTGCTAAGGGAGTACACATGTGAATCTAAAGTGCACTTGTGGAAATAGTTTCATGTAAAAATAAATTTAAATAAGAAGAATGTAAGGTGAGTGGGAGCCTGAAAGAAAAAGGAATAAAATTTGATTCCAAATAATTCAATGATAAAAAAGGAGAATGCATGGAATAAAAGGATATCATATGAAAAATTTGATTATGCATAATTCGATATTGATCTTTCTATTCCATTCATAATGAATATCCGATTTTTTCTTCGGTTTCACACACCTAAACCACGATATATACTTGGAAAGTCCTAGTGATTTTTGTTTGCTGGTTAGTATGTAGTGGAAAAGAGGTTGTGTGATAGGTATGCTTACACTAACATATCAATTGAATTGTATTGAAATCGTGTGAATGAAGTCTACTTGAAATTCATGCTACTAGGAACAACACAACATACACAAATATTCATGTTCAAGTAAAAAATGTAATGTGTAAATTTAAATAGATGTGCGATGACTTGTATTGTGCTTTGATATTTAGGAATTATGTCAGAAAATTTGTTGAGGCACTGAATTGAATTTTATTTTGTTTTTATTTATGTCTTGTATCCTATTTTGCTTATATCGATGGCGAACAAAGGGTTAGTATGGGGAGGTTGAAAAATGTCGATTTTACGTATCATTTCACGTTGTTTTGAATCTGTTGTTGCATGTTTTTATCGTATCGTGTCTGTATTTTGTTAATTTATTTCATGGTTTGCATATGTGGGTCACTGCTCACTTGAATTGGTTGTTTTATAGGAAAAAATAACAAAAAGACAAACTCAAGATGGAGTAACGAAAACCGGTAAGCAGAGTTCGTACTAGGGCCGTAAAAAATTACGACCCCAGTACAACCTGAAGAAAATTTCTTCTGTGGGCAGAATAGACTGCGCTAGAGAGGGAAAAAATGACATCCCCAGCGCGACACGATAAGGAAAAAAGATATGCTTGAATTATTAAACAAAAAGGATAGTTTTTGAGGATTCTAGGTGCATCTGTAAAAGAAAGACCTAGCAGGAAAGATATCAACATCGTGCTTACAAAGAGAGCCGGAAAAAGAGATTAGAACACACAGAACACGAGTCGCATAAGAGAGAGGCGAAGAACAAGAACTCAACACAACGTTTTCTTCTTTTTTCTTTCCTTTTAGTTAGGATTTATGAGATCATACCTCAAAAAGCTATGTTTTAATTTCTTTTTGATAATTGAATTTTGTTTTTCAGCATAATTGATTATGTTATTGTGTTTCATTGCATCTTTGGAGCATGAACAACTTCGAAGTGGTTTCATGTGTTGTAATTAAAACCGATGAGAGATTTTATAACATGATAGATAACATAATCCATGAATCTACAACTTGCATATGTACATGAGGTTGGGTACATGTTGATAATCATAAACTGAAAATCGAAAGCTAGATGATTTCACTATTCGCTAATACAACTGTAATTGTTAAATAACATAAGGAGACTTGGTTATTGTATTTTTTTTAATTAGATTAATACAACTTGACATAGTGGTTAATTCATTTACTTATCATTTTATTTAACAAAAGAATTGTGTTTGAAATAAATTTTTGATATATCAATTTTTGTGGGAACAATAACTGTACTTGTTACACTATATTAAAACATGTCTTGTACAATTGCTTTAATACCACAAATTGGATAAACTTAATTGTTCTAAATTATTGTGCTAGAAAATTTCCATCATATATTATTGGAGTTAATTTTGAATCCTTTCATTAATGTAATATATGTTTCGAATAAAAATTAGAATTCGAAAAATGAAATTATGTTATTGGTTTCCCGATCATGTTGAAAATAAATTGTCAAAACAAGATTAATATCAAGATCAAGAGCAAATCTAGAGGGTGTTTGCAAAAGATTATGTCTTTTGTAGAATCGATTAAATTTACAAATTATGAAGAAGTGGAGAAAAATCAGAAGCAAATAATGAACGAAAACAAAAGTGAAAAACACAAAATCAAAGGTGACTAATGTTTGATAAATAACTGATTATAATATTAATTTTTTTTATTAGAATCGTTTTATAAAAACAAAATCAGCATTTTATCAGCTTTTTGATTTGGTTCAAATTAATGAGAAAATAACACATAATATGCATAAAAATTATCTTTTCTTTCATTTTTTTAAGTTAAAAAACAAAAAACATTTTTTTTAATCATGATTGCAAACACTTCACTAATCAATCAAAAAGACTAATCAAACAAAACGATGCTAAATGTAGCCTATCACAACACCCTAATCCTCTTTTGACTAAATGTAACCGATCATCACATCACCCTAATCCCCTAGTCAGTCAAAAGAGGGACAACAAGATCAAGGAGAGAACGAATAAATTTATAATTAAAATACTCGAAACCATTGTTTTTTCTTTCTAAAAAAAATAATTAAGTAAAAATATGTAGTCGTTAGATGTACACTAGATAAGTTTTTCATTGCAATAATTTGCAAATCAATTTAACCAAATAAATCGTGCTGACGAACTCAGTGTGTGAGATGTTCGTTTGAGAAAATATTGATATGAAAAATGGAGTGAGTCTTAAAAAATATTATTTTACAAGAAAGTTTAAAAAAGGGATAAGATTGGTTTTTTTTCCCCCCCAATTTGGAGATATAGTTGTTGATTTAGGAGTAAAATACGAAGCCTCAATTTGACTATTGATAAGATCTGATTGGGCCCACTCTAATTTGGTGGTCATTAACCACCAAAACATTGCCACGTGTCGTTTATTTGAAAGGATACCAATGTTTTGTCTAAGGAACATGACTTGCATCACATTGGGACATCCACAAATTGTTTTTCTTTTCTTGCA
The DNA here is from genome assembly GCF_012295235.1 of Primulina huaijiensis. Classification (NCBI taxonomy): domain Eukaryota; kingdom Viridiplantae; phylum Streptophyta; class Magnoliopsida; order Lamiales; family Gesneriaceae; genus Primulina; species Primulina huaijiensis. The sequence goes on along the minus strand of NC_133314.1, from coordinate 17,432,727 downwards.
TAAATCTTTTATTTTTATTTAAATAATTTCACATAACTAGACAAACTATAATACAAATATATTTATATATAAATCATTAATAAAAGATTTAACTAACTTTAATCATCGATCTATGATATAATAAAATATTTAAGCCTCATAATGATTGAGAAATAGAAAATTGATATACGATTAATCAAACACCTTCACATTTTTAGTTTATATTTGTTCGAGTAGGTCTCTTGTGAGACGGTCTCATTAATTTTTATCTGTAAGACGAATCAACTCTACCGATATTCACAATAAAAAGTAATACTCTTAGCATAAAAAGTAATATTTTTTCATGAATGACTCAAATAAGAGATCCGTATAACAAAATATGACCTGTGAGACCGTCTCACACAAGTCATTAAAAACATTCGATTTGTCAAATATAAAAATTTTAAATTTATCTATTATCTTTTACAAAATCTCTTATGAAATTCTCTCACAAAATAAATTTTGCGAGATAAATCTTCTATCCCATCTGACCAATGGAAAATATTATTTTTCACTATAAATATAGACCAGATCATTCGGTCTCAAGAATAAATATTTTTGAAACCATCTTAAATAAAATCTGATCTTGTTAGTTAATCATTTTGCAATTTGATTAAAATATTATCCTTTGTTTTTATCCCTTTTTTTTTTTTGCTTTAAAGATGGAAGGAAAGCTGAGAGATCATGAAAGTACAAGAACATGAACAAGCAGTGGTCTGATTGGTTGGGTGCACCGAACTTAATATAGACCTGCAACACTGTAACACTTACCCCTTTTTTTGTCTTATTTCACTCTCACTCAACAGTCAACACCAGCTTCAATGCTAAGTACACGCATATACATACACTCTCATCCATCGATAGATATAGAGAGGAACCGGAGGAGTAGTGAGAGAAAGGGAGATAATTGTTGAAAAAAGCAGGTATGATCAAAATTCCTGTGCATTACTTCTTGTTAGTGTAAATAATCGAGTGTGTTATCCTCCAGCGGAATTGATTGGAGTTGCGGAAGGGAAGGTTAAGAAGATTAATGCTTGTGATCTGCTTCGAATTTATTCCTGGGTCTCAATCCAGGTTAGGGGACTTATTCTTTGTTTGTATTCGTTTTTATGCTTCGTGACCGTTGTTGTGTTTGTGATTAGTTTTCTTTGGCCTTTTTTGAATATGAAGATCTTGAGATTGAAGACAACTGTGCTGCTGGAGTTAGATCTAACAATTAGGTTAGTTTAGTGCGCCATAAGCTTGAAATTAGATGTAACCGTCTCTTCATTGATTGAGCGTATGCGCGTGTTAGGTAGCCAAACAAATTTGGGCAAAAAGATGTAGAGATTATAGGATCTGTGGTTATATTATGGTGTTTTATGGAATCTGTCGAGATTTCTTTTATGATGTGAGCGTTAACATGGTAATGAGCTGAGTTTTTGAGTATTTGAGCGATAAAAGAACAGGTATATTATGCTCTTTGTATGACTCTGCTTTTACTTGAAAGTATACAGCTTTTGGTTCAGAGGAACCACCACCTTTACGAATTGAGCCGAGATGATTAATATAAGGTGATAGACTGATAGGTACTTTAAAGTAGACCTGATTAATTAATTAGTTCTGGTTAACGCCATACCCGAAGAAGCTTTTATCTGGTTGAACTTCAGGTTGCTTAAATTTGTTGTTATCTAGTCGCTTACTATTAGTCTAAGGAGTTTGTCTCTATCCAACTTCCTTAATTTGGTAAGCCTTAAATGAGTCAAGCATCGTTTATCATAATTTCAATGTTAACTAGTACTTCAATTTCTTTGGTTTGTTTATTCATCCTGGATGATAATCTGAAAAAATAATAGAAAGAGTTAATGAATAAAGCAGAGTTTTCAACAATCTGGTTGATTTGCTGTTAGCATAGTTCTTACTTGGGCTATCATGAAGCTCTAAGAATGCTGATTCCAGTATCAAGTGGAAAGAAGAAAAGGGAAACATAGTTTATAACTTAGATTCTTTTACACAACCTGGACATCATGTTATTTACATCAAGTGGTCAAAATAGAAAGTCTAACAGTCATGTGGGAATCTATGTACAGCATTCAAAACAAATTCATCTAAAATTATGTTATTCCGTGAATACCGCATGCTGTCTGGCAATTATTTGGCAATTGTTTCATATCAAAGGTGGTATGTAATCAAACTTTTTTACTGTGACCAACAAAAGCAGGCAAGATACTGCTTCTTGTCTGGGGGGTATTTAATCTTACACATGTATTCCCTGTTTCTCAAAATTGTGTGTTATGCAAAATTAAAGCATGAATCCATAATAAATTTCAAAAATAGTATCCTGCACTGAGCCAAAGTCAGTTAGATACAGCTAATGATCTTAAGTATTATTAATGTTGCTGCAACCCACCTGTATTTGTTACGCGGTTAACTATAGTTCATGGAATTGCGTTCTCTCTTTATTACTGGTTCAGTTATTTTATGTTATAGTTTTTATAGGTGTTCAAAGTTTTGATTACATGATCACAAGAGAGAACCCTTTTTTCCTCCTATTTGCATGTTTTGTAGTAATTTTTTGATTATACTGAAGAAATATTGAACTTGCTTATTTTCCCGCCTAGATTTCACTATTCTGTAATTTAAACCTGAGTGATTGGTCCATGTTCTTCTAAGTCCGTTTAGCTAAACTGACTTGGACTTCCTCACTGTATCCAGGTAAAGGCTGGTGTTGTTGAGATGGAACATCACATCCTCAACTATTGGAGAGCGTATTAGTACCTTGATATTCCTTAGGCTTACTCATGGCATCTGCTGGCCTGGGGCTTGGAGGAGCTGGCAGTTCAAGATCTGCAAATGGCTTCAAGGTATCGAACAGTTCAGTTGACTGGCTGGGAAGGGAGATGAATGACATGAGATTGAGGGATAGAGTTGACCTAGACAACGATAATGTGAGCTCAAATAATTTTCCAATACTCATGCATTTACTTGTTTGTGCTTTTTGGAATTCTTTATCATGTCGATGGTTCAGTATCTTTTCTCATAAACCTTAGTTTTAGACCTGTAGTGGGTGATGTTGACGGCTTTTGATAAACTTGACCTGGGAAGTGTCCTTTATATTGCAGGATAGTGAGCCAGATATCATTGATGGTGTGGGTGCTGAAGCAGGTCACATCATAAGGACTGCCATTGGTGGTCGAAATGGTCAGTCGAAGCAGGTTGGTTGAGATTGCTGTCAAGAAGTTTACTTTGCTTGCTCACTTGATTCTTGATATTCACAGATGTTTTGTGTTGGTTTACAGTTTGTCAGTTACATCACAGAACATGTTGTTGGAACTGGGTCTTTTGGAGTGGTTTTTCAAGTAAGCTGAATGACAGTGGTTTGTGTATATACATGCGCTTTGCATGTCAAGATACTTACCCTGTATTTTGCTGCTACATTGTGCTCTTTTTTAATGATTCTAACTACTGGTAACAGGCAAAATGCAGGGAGACTGGTGAAATTGTGGCCATTAAAAAGGTACTTCAAGACAAGCGCTACAAGAATAGGGAGTTGCAGATTATGCAAATGTTGGACCATCCTAATATTGTAGCCCTAAAACATTATTTCTTCTCAACAACTGAGAAGGAAGAGCTATATTTGAATCTTGTCCTTGAATATGTTCCTGAAACTGTGAATCGTATCACGCGGCAATATAGCAGGATGAACCAGAGGATGCCATTAATATATGTCAAACTCTATACCTACCAGGTATGTAATCATCTTTTAATTATTATATAAAGCAGCACTTGAATCTTTGTCCTTTCGCGTGGAGATGGTTGTTGAGTATTGACATATTCTTTTCCTGCAATTTTGCATAATTTTTTTTTATCTCTTTCAAATGTATTGCCAGATTATCGGATTGATTTGGTTGATGTTCATCTTTATTTTTACAACATAGGGATTTAGCCAGCCATTATGAATTCTTGTGGTGTAATATTTATTTTTTTTGTTATTTTCCATCTGTTCGAATTTTTAAGAAAGCTACCGAATCTGTGAACAATAGACATATATACTAGCGTAGTTTTTTCCTTTACGTATCACACACCCGTGACAAATAATTTCTTTTGCTGCAGATATGCCGAGCCCTTGCTTATATACATAATTCAGTTGGTATTTGTCACCGTGACATAAAGCCTCAGAATCTTCTTGTAAGTTTATGTGACTATTATTTTAATCAGGGCGACGAGGTTGGAAATTCATCCATTATTACACAGAACCTTTTTACCCTATGTCATTTTGTTGAATGCTATTGTGTGGAACTATCTGATATATACTGTCACTTTCTTTTCCAGCTGCATTATATTTTAAAATGAAAAGTTCTCTGGCTGATTGGATGTTGGAAATGAGTGATGCCTAAGTGTAATTTATCAATTCTGATAATTTGTATACAAGTTTATCAAAAACTGTAGCTAGAAATATTACAGCAACTTGGCAAAATAGAAGATGACCTTAAGTCCTGCTAAATAGTGTTGAGGGTCAGAGATAAGCTAATCAGTTGTTTTCTTTTTGTTACGCTGTTTTCATTAATTTTAGATGTTGAAGTTATATTATTTTACTTTCAGGTGAATCCGCACACGCATCAGCTGAAACTTTGTGATTTTGGCAGTGCCAAAGTTTTGGTACGTCTTTGTGCAGGATGATTATTAATGCTTTTCGTTGCCAAAATAATTGATTTACATTCAAAAAGTCGGCCGTTTCTCATTTCTGTGTATCATTATACAGGTGAAAGGAGAACCCAATATATCCTATATCTGTTCAAGATATTACCGTGCTCCTGAACTTATTTTTGGTGCCACAGAATACACCACTGCAATTGATATATGGTCAACTGGTTGTGTAATGGCTGAGTTACTACTTGGACAGGTTTTGTGATGAATGTCTAAACTTATGTTTCTAATCTCTTTTGCCTCTTTGAGTTAATCAGATGTAGCTCTCTGATTTTGCAGCCATTGTTTCCAGGGGAGAGTGGAGTTGATCAACTTGTTGAAATTATTAAGGTTATTCCAGTTGCACTGATAGTTGGATTTATATTTTTTTTTCAAGTTATATGAATGGAATATATGTGCCAAAATGTCTAAACTTTTTGTATCCTACAAATCAAGATATTTTCAATTTACTTGACCAAAAACTTGGTATATTTGGATAAATTTTTGTATGACGCTAACTTTTTAAATCCAAAAGATGTAGTTCACTTTGATATTTGTTAAATAAAAAAACAACTGACAATTTTGCGTTGGTCATGAGGTGGGAAATCTAAAATTGAGTTGATATGTTGCCATTTTGGTGTACTGGCTGTGAAACTCAATATTTGTGCCGGAAGATGCTGCTCCAACACCCGTCTTAAAACCGTTTCATAAAAAAATTATTGTCATGCCGACCTTTTCAAATTCCAATTATTTATGCCCATTACCCAATACAGGTATTGGGAACACCTACAAGAGAGGAGATCAAATGCATGAACCCAAACTATACCGAGTTCAAGTTTCCTCAGATTAAACCACATCCTTGGCACAAGGTATGTTATGTAAGCTTTCTTTTTGTCTGTATCCATCATCAGTTATATTTTGAGTCAAAAAGCTCTAAAGACAGTTAGATGCATATGTCAGTCTATCTTTCGTAAAATTTGGTCAAAAGTAAGTGTTCTATTTCAGTTCGATGCATTATGCTGCCATTAATATTGTAAGTCATTGTGGAGGCAGGCGCCGGTACATAAAATAAAAAAATGTTCGGATATATATTTAAGAGGCCAACCACGCAACTAGCGAGAATATGCTATTATGATGATGATGATGATGACGATGATGTGTGTGTGTGTGTGTGTGTGTGTGTGTGTGTGTAAGAGGGTGACTGATTTAAACCTATTTGGAGCTTAATTATCTTTAACTTAAACGAGCATTACCTTCTGCATGTGGAACTTCCTCCAAAAAGAAACCATCTCCAACATTTCCAGCTTTGAGTGAAACATTTATGTGATCATGTGCTGCATACAATTTCAGGTCTTCCAGAAGCGTCTACCTCCAGAAGCAGTGGACTTGGTATGCCGGTTTTTCCAGTACTCGCCAAATCTCAGATGCACAGCCGTAAGTTAAATCCTCATTCTCAACCAGATATAGCCCTTTTAAAATCTGAAGTCAATCTACATCTTATATGTTTCTCATCGCATCGCAGTTGGAAGCTTGTATTCACCCTTTCTTTGACGAATTAAGGGATCCAAACACCCGACTTCCAAATGGTCGCCCTCTTCCTCCACTCTTTAACTTCAAACCTCAAGGTATATTTCACTTTATACTGCCATATGGAATCATTGAATAGTTGGTATTTATGGTGACTATTTCGCCAGGCAGCACAACATAAGATGAAAAACAATTTGTCCTCCCCGTTTTAAGGTTTATTGGTGTGGTTTTTGAAGTTGAGCGTTTACACTGCATTTTCTTGACCTGAACTTATATTATGTCTACTTTTGGTCTTCTGATGAAATTTGTAACTTACACGAGCCGAGGTAGTCTGTCACTTCGTGTCAAAATCCTTACATCGTCAAACGATCTACTTGGATTTTCCCCCCACCCCCTACCCAAGCCAGCTCTCCATGGGGCTAGAATGTAACAATTGAAGCCATTGCATCTACTATACTTTTACGAGTATCTTGAGTTTCCATATGCCATTTGTTGTTTGCAGAGCTTTCACGTGTACCTCCCGAGACCATCAACCGTCTTATCCCTGAGCATGCAAGGAGGCAGAACTTATTCATGGCCTTCCACTCATAGAAAGTACATGCAATCCAACAGCTCCTGTTCATCGATACTGCTCAGATTTGATTAGTTTAACGTCTGTTACGCGAAGGAAACAAGTTTTAACTTGTACCATGCCGATGTTGTGGTCTTGACGACTTTTATTACTTGCGTGTGTCTTATCTACCCGGGGCGTCATATGTATATTTATCGTGGTGTGACAAAATGTTAGGGCGCCCAGGCAGAGCTGTTGTATCAGATTTTCATGTATATGAGTCAATTGCAATATCGCCGAAAGATCTATCGTTTGGACAAAATGAAACATGTAAATGATGAGTTTAAAATATGATGTGCTGATCGATAGTGAGCTCATTTTTTGTTATAAATAACGAGCTCATTTGTCTTATAGTATAGATTTGTACCAACTATTATTAAATTTTATAACTTCATATTTTTAAGAACTTAAAAATTTATCTAGTTAATTTTAAATTTATGGTATTTCTATTATTTTTATTTAGTATTTGAATTTAATTATTATAATTAAAGTAAAAATTTAAAATATAAAGTTTAACTCTTAAAACTCATACTAAACTTGTATAATTTTGCAAAGTTTGCTAGTCTCAAATTCGGCCTACACACCAAATATCTGAAACCTTTCGATCCCAAACAATGGACGGCTAACAATCGCCGTCCCCACCCCAAGAAAAATCAAGACGTTTACATATCGTACACGTGTCATCACCTAACCCTCTCTCCCTCTCTCTCTAAACCCCCCTTCCTCTTATCTTCTTCCCTTACCTCAAAACTCTCGGTCTGCATAACATTCCCAATTTCTAGGGTTCATTTTTTGCGATCAACAGGAAATCCAATCTCTCTTGTGCTCGCAATAACATCTAGGTTTTTCTTTTTTCACTTTACTTTGATAAAATGGCATCCTCCGCAGCTCAAATTCACGCTCTTGGCGCCACGACTCACTTTACATCTGCTAGTACAGCTGGGAATAATCCTCCTAAAACCGAGTTTTTCGGAACGAAGCTCAATAATACGGTGTCTTTTGGGTTGAAGTTGCGAACCAAGCCCAGGAACAGCAGCTCACGGAGGAACTCCCAGCTACGTGTGGTTGCGGAGAAAGTTGTTGGGATTGATCTGGGGACTACAAATTCTGCTGTTGCTGCGATGGAAGGTGGGAAGCCCACAATTGTGACCAATGTTGAGGGCCAGAGAACGACGCCATCTGTCGTTGCTTACACGAAAACTGGTGATAGGCTGGTGGGACAAATCGCTAAGCGCCAGGCGGTGGTGAATCCTGTAAATACTTTCTTCTCGGTGAAGAGGTTTATTGGGAGGAAGATGTCAGAAGTTGACGAGGAGTCTAAGCAGGTTTCGTACCATGTCGTGAGAGATGAGAATGGGAATGTTAAGCTCGACTGCCCTGCCATTGGGAAACAGTTTGCTGCCGAGGAAATCTCAGCTCAGGTATATTCGCACAAGTTCCGTTTTTATCTTAAAAAATTATGTGTCTGTTTATTTTTATTTTACTGATTTAGTTATTGTGGATTGGAATATTTATTGGTTTATGCTCTAAATTGATTGTTTTAAATTTCGAGATTGAATTGCTATTTCATTTTATGTTTGAGAAGAAAATCTGGATGCGTTGAATATGTTGGTGAAGTTTAAATTTGTAACACCTCTCTGGTCATCAATCAGCTCTTCTAGGCTTTCCTTTATATTACTACACAATAAAAGCAAGAATTTTTCTGTTTTGATTTCATGTACCTGATAGAGACTTAAGACATCTCAAGTCACTTACATTGCTTTAAATTCACGAAACTCCAAGTGCAAATTTCATCCTATATTTTTTTATTACCCATAATCTTGACCTTTAAGAGACAGTAGTCTTGCCAGATGGCCATTCTTGAGAAGTTCACTGCTCTGTTGTAGTTTTGTCTAACAAGGAAATTTACCAGGATTATTCTGCATTTGATGTTTTTGCTTTATGTGTTGATATCTGCATATTAATTTATGGTGTCTTTTTATAGAGAATGGATTCATAGTGGAAAGGCATATGGTTTATTCTTTCCTGGAAGTTCTTCTCTAAGATCAATTTTCCAGCACCTCCCAGGCTTTCTGTTTCCCTTCTAAACAGTTTGCGTCTATTGGTGCTTACAGACAAAATAGCAGAACCATTACCATTTAATTCTGAAAACTATGCATTTTACTGATCTGTTTCATTTTTTGGTTATAGAAAACTAAAATGATGATTTTCTATATTTTTGCATCAGATTCTTGACTGCCAAAGTTAGATTATATGATTTAATTTCATCTAGTGACTTTTGTTATTTTCGTTTGTAGGTACTGAGGAAGCTTGTGGATGATGCATCGAAGTTTTTGAATGACAAGGTCACAAAAGCAGTGGTCACAGTTCCTGCATACTTTAATGATTCTCAGAGAACTGCAACCAAGGATGCTGGTCGTATTGCTGGGCTGGAGGTTCTCCGAATTATAAATGAGCCAACTGCAGCATCATTGGCCTATGGTTTTGAGAAGAAAAGCAATGAAACCATTCTGGTTTTTGACCTTGGAGGTGGTACTTTTGATGTTTCAGGTATGTATGTGTTTTTTTTATTCCCTTTAAGCCGCAAACTCCAGCAAAGTTCTTTGTTGGTGATTGTTTTGAGCAAATTTTTCTATATGATTCAAACAATGTGCATGCTTTTTAATTCTCTGTTGAATTGATGTACTTTTTGTTCTGGCATGACCTATTTGTTTTGTGTCATCACAAGCTTTCAGCTGGGTTTGATCAAGTACCTGAGCATTTGTTATATTGGCAATTTTGAGAATATCTTTCAGGCCTGTTGAATTGTGTTTATCTATTACATATATTCGTGACTGCAATGGTTTTTTTTTTTGAAATTGTAGGCTGTGTAGCAAATACTAGGAGTAACATAATTGTGGAATTTTAGCTTTTACTTATGAATGATATGCATTTAAGGGTTGTGTTGCAGGTATATTCATATTTTTGGTTTTAAACTATTGTTTTTGGCAGTGTTTTAATCTATGTAGCACGGACACCTTAAAAAATAATTCTGAAGTATCGAACACGGATATGACACGCGTGTCGGATACGGCAAAATCCGTGCCATTGACTGTTTTAGGGTTAACCAGTCGGACACGGCGAGGACACACCGCAGACACGTTTCGGCAAAAAAAATTCAAAAACTTTTGAATNTCGGTGCTCACATAAGTGTGCGCGGTAGGTGTGCAACATATCAAAACTCTATATATATATATATATTATTTTTTTTTTCTTTCTACAATATATTTATATCTCTAAAATTTTTAATAATACTAAATTTATATTTGTATACATATATATATGTGATATTTATATAGTTTTTAATAATTGTCGTATCGTGTATTATATTTTCAAAATTTTCCGTATCGTATTTGATACGATACCCGTACCCGTATATATGCAACATAGGTTTTAATGAGTTTTTTTGGCTTCTACTGCAATGCTAGTTCTTGAGGTTGGTGATGGTGTTTTCGAGGTGCTTTCTACTTCTGGAGATACGCATCTTGGTGGTGATGACTTTGACAAGGTTTATTTTTCTTTGATTTACCGAAGACAACTTTCCAGTCCTCCCTTGTTACTAACACATTTTGTTACTAGTACATTTACCTGACATGTCCCTTTGGTTTATTGTATTAATTTATTATTGCTCTGATAATTTTAAATCCATTGGAATTCTAGAGAATTGTTGATTGGCTTGCTGCAAATTTCAAAAAGGATGAGGGAATAGATCTATTGAAGGACAAACAAGCCCTTCAGCGCTTGACTGAAACAGCAGAGAAAGCTAAAATGGAACTGTCATCTTTGACACAAACTAATATTAGGCATGTTTATGTTTTTGTGACATTGTTTCAAACTATTGATGTGTATGAATTCTCATGACTCTATTTTGCAATTCTTAGTGTGAGTGAATTCTTACCATTTTTCCTTCCCTTTGGTCAGTTTGCCTTTTATTACTGCCACTGCAGATGGCCCCAAACATATTGAAACCACTATCACGCGGGCAAAGTTTGAAGAATTGTGCTCAGACCTGCTGGACAGGTGAGTTTTGACCACAATTTGATTCCCTTTTTTTCTTTATTTAATTTCTTTTTTTAAAAACTGTTTCTATCTTTTTTTCATGTCTGCCAGTTACCGTTCTCTGTTTATTCTCTTTTGCTGGATCCTTTTTGTTGGGTTTATTTTTCTCTTTTTCTGTCATTTTACTTAAACCTTTTGAGTTATTATGTTTCTTTCTCAGGCTTAAAAAACCTGTTCAGAATTCCTTGAGTGATGCGAAACTCTCATTCAGCGATTTAGACGAGGTCATCCTTGTAGGTGGATCCACACGAATTCCAGCTGTCCAGGAACTTGTCAAGAAATTGACTGGAAAGGACCCAAATGTTACAGTGAATCCTGATGAAGTTGTTGCCCTTGGAGCTGCAGTCCAAGTACTCCATCTAATCCTTTTTTTAGCTGTTCTATATTGGTAGAGTAATGTTAGTCTGATTTGATTTCCCACTTATTTTATTGGGATAGGCTGGTGTTTTGGCGGGAGATGTCAGTGATATCGTCCTTTTGGATGTAACACCTTTGTCTTTGGGGTTGGAAACTCTCGGAGGAGTAATGACAAAGATTATTCCAAGAAATACCACCTTGCCTACCTCAAAATCTGAAGTATTTTCAACAGCTGCTGATGGTCAAACGAGTGTTGAGATCAATGTCCTTCAAGGTGAAAGAGAGTTTGTTCGGGACAACAAATCTGTAGGCAATTTCCGTCTAGATGGAATTCCCCCTGCTCCACGCGGGGTTCCTCAAATTGAGGTCAAATTTGACATAGACGCCAATGGCATCCTCTCTGTCATCGCCATTGACAAGGGAACTGGGAAGAAGCAAGATATCACCATTACGGGTGCTAGCACGTTGCCTAGTGATGAGGTAATAAGTTTGGGAGAGAGGAAATACACTTTTGCATATTACTTTTTGGATGAATCCTTGTATATGAAATTATGAATACATCTACAGGTGGAGAGAATGGTTAAAGAAGCTGAAAAGTTCTCTAAAGAAGACAAGGAGAAGAGAGATGCCATAGATACCAAGAATCAGGCCGATTCTGTTGTTTACCAGACGGAGAAGCAGTTGAAAGAACTTGGAGACAAAGTTCCTGCCCCTGTAAAAGAGAAGGTCGAAGCAAAACTTGGAGAACTCAAAACCGTCATATCTGGAGGATCGACTCAGGCAATAAAGGAAGCTATGGCTGCACTCAATCAGGAAGTTATGCAGCTTGGCCAGTCACTATACAACCAACCAGGTGCTGCCCCTGGTACCGGCCCAGCACCTGGCGGAGGTTCTAGCACATCAGAATCAACTAACAAGGGACCCGAAGGTGATGTCATTGATGCGGATTTCACAGATAGCCAGTAGGGACATTCGAATTTATGCTGTTCACTATTTTTGACTCATATATAATATTGGTATGGATGGATCGAGTTTGAGAAAATTTAGTGTGTTAGAAGTCTAATGGTATTATTTTTAGGGAAAGAAACTCGGTCCCTGGAATGTACTGTTTCTGCAGTTTGAGATTTGCTAATAAGAAATATGGTTGCTCTGATTCATCACACGATTGAATCTTTAGATAATATTCTTATGTTGCTTTCTCCAACGAAGCAAGAGTTTGTGCTGTCAAGGGTGCTTCGGTTTTCTCCTTCTCTTCGTTCTTCTTCGACTCCATCTGCTTGCAATCCTTTTCTCTCAATCATTGCAATCCTTTTCTCTCAATCGTACTCTACTCGCATGGGCATTAGTTACAGCGGCTTCGATCATTAAAGGGTGCAAACTTGTGCAATCAGGAAACCTCAGGTCGCTCATATTCCGCGCGCCGTTTGCAACCAACAGCTGTTGCAAGCTCCAGATTCTACCCAAGAGCTACAAACAGAGTGTTATACTGTTAATCCTCAATTAAAGCTTACCCACGTTGCGAAGATGACAACTAATTAGCGAGAAGTGAAGAAGTACACGGAATAAGGGGAGCTTTCGCTTTCATCGGATTCAGAAATCGGTGAGGCGTTTGATTACTTGGATTCGATAGATGATGCGGAAGGTGGGATGCTCGGTGGTTCTTTCATTCTGCTACATGTTGCACATCAGATTCGAACAAAACCAAGGGAAAGACGCACCTGGCCGACGTTTTCCGAGGCGAAGGAGACCGAACGACGTGAGAAACGATTGCTGGGAAAAAACAGCAACACGTGTTGCACTGCAGATTCGAACAAAACCAAGAGAAAGACGCACCTGGCCGACGCTTTCCGAGGCGAAGAAATCGGACGATGTGCGAAACGATTGATAGAGAGAGATGACAGGCTGATGGAGTCGAAGAAGAAGAGAAAGAGAGAACCGATTGCTATAACCCTTTCACACGAGCCCTCCTCTTGGCAGCATAAAATATTGATTTGTTGGAGAAAGTAAAACAAGACAAGTGTTTTTCGTTTGACCGGAAACCATATCAAAACTTGCCAGGTACAACTTTTTCATGCTTTCATATAAGTAGATTCTTTAACTTATTTTTTGAAATATGGTTAAATGATATTATTAATCTTTAAGAATAAATAGTATTGCGATCATCTAAGTATTATTAATCTACTTTTAAATAATAATAAATATAAAAAAATAAATTGGTTTAATAAATCCGATTTTTTTAATGTTTATTATTTTAAAGTACTATAAAAGGGTGGCCGAAACAACCAGACTGCTATTCAAAGACGAAGAAAGAACCAATGTTCTCGTGGAAGAATAAGAAAACAGTAGTGGGGGAAGCTCGAGCAGCAGCGGTGGGCGCAACGGCCGGTCAATATAGATCAAGGAACGGTGAATCCACCGCTGCTGCCTGAGCCGCCTTTGCTACCTGTTTTTTTTCTATATATGAAAGAGTGATTTCGGTTGGATCAATCGGCAAATAAAAAACGGTATTGTAAATCTTGTACCCATTTTTTTTTATATGTACAGTTGCTCTTTCTTCACAATTTGTTTTCTTGAACCTTCGTTTTAGATTCCGCAGTGATAGGTCCTTGTGTCTTTTGTTGGATGTTCGATTTTGTGTCCTTTCATTTTCTTGAGATTAATTGATGTGAACTTGATTCTTGGTCTGGATTTGAATATATCTATGATCTTGATTCATCATGATTGAATTTGATACCTTTCAAATATCATATTTTTCTGCGTTCAATCCAAGAGACTTCATGTTCCACCACTTTAAAATTTCGAATATAGATAAGAAAATTTTGAATCAAGATTCCCAAATAATTTTATTGTTTTGTAGTTTCAGTAAAAAGAAAAATAAATAAAAGTTTAATCTTCCTAAAAAAAAGTTCCTATACATCAGAAATGTTTGTGATTCAATTCTTGCATTTAGTTTGTTTGAATTCCCATAATTCAAATCCTTCTATTTAAATTTTTAAGTTGTCTTTTGATAAGATAAATTTGCCATTCAAGAAAAGAGATTACTGAATCTCTTGAATTTTTTCTGGACGGGAAAACAAAATTATTTGGTTTTTTAATTAGAGTAACTCTCATGTGACGCGGTCTCACGGAGTCGATCCGATCCATATTTGCAATGAAAAGTAAAATTTTTGACATAAAAAATAATATTTTTTTATGGATCGATTCGGAGATCCGTATCACAAAATTATCCTCTGAGACGGCCTCTTAAGAGTTTTAATGATTTGATTAATATATTTATGTTGTATCAAAACATTCTAGGTTAATGCTAATAATTTGTAGTGGATCTGGTATCAAAGTCTCATATTTGGATCAAAATCTATCTCAGTTCGAAACTTAACTTACAATCCCCTCCATCAAATAAAATAAATAAATAAATAAATAAAAATTCTATGTCAATATCCTACAAACTATTTCATCTAATTAATTTGAATAATTACCCAATTAAAAACAAAACTCCACATTGATCTCAAATGCAATTTTTGTCGTTGGGTCTCTACTTTTAACTTGCAACTTCTTTTTACATTTTCATTTTATTTATGTCGTTTATTAAAAAAAAAAAATTCAAAAGGCTACATATGGAATATTTAAAATTTTATAACGTGTATTAGATACTTGAATACTCTTTTAAGTATATAAATTGAAAATTATTGGTTGTCTATTTAAAATATAATTTTAACATGATAGAATTCATTACCAAATACCAACCATGACCCCAAAAAGCACTCATTCATTCAATTTATAAGCATTTAGTTGTCATTTTCAAGTTCTTTGATCATGTATTAAGCAAATCAAGTATTTTGTATCGAGTATGATTATGCAAGTTTGGGACCTCGCTGATAGCATCCAAACAACTTTCATCTGCATCCCATATTGATTCTATCTTAGAAGTTACCTTCTCAATATTATGAGAGAGCCTATACATAACATCCGTAGATTTTATATAGGCAAAAACCTGTGTGAGACGGTCTCACGGGTCATATTTTGTGAGACAGATCTCTTATTTGCTTCATCCATGAAAAAATATTACTTTTTATGCTAAGAGTCGTATTTTGTGAGACAGATCTCTTATTTGGTTCATCCATGAAAAAGTATTACTTTTTAGTGTGAATATCGGTAGGGTTGACCCGTCTCACAGATAAAGATTCGTGAGACCATATCACAAGAGACCTACTCTTTTATATATATAGTTTTAAAAATATGAATACTATTTGACTTTTCAAAATTTTACAAAAATCTAATTTTGATACCACTACATTTCTATAAAATTTATAAGAGTACCACTAGACTATTAACATATTCCACAAAAGTAAAAAAAATACATTGAATACACCATTAAATCAAAATAATTAAAAAGATTTTTTTTTACTTACAAAGATATTTACTCAGTTCAATAATATACCGTCAACGAAATATATTAAAATTATATTGAAGGAAAAAAAATTAAAGAAATTTTTTAAATATATTTTAAGGAAAACAAGTAATAGTATCTTCATACTTTAGCAAAAGATGATATTTAATAATGTTACTAAAATATTAATTTATGTATATGATTAATTCTTATGCTTGAAAATTAACAAAGTTATTACCCTATTAATTTTTTTTTTTAAAAAATCTAAATTCCCAACAATCTATTTGTATATCGTTTGAGTCTATATTCTACTTTAAGGCAAAAACTTGTGTGAGACGGTCTCACGGGTCGTATTTGTGAGACGGATCTTTTTTTTGGGTCATCCATAAAAAAATATTATTTTTTATGCCAAGAGTATTACTTTTTGTTGTGAATATGGATAGGGTTGACCCGTCTCACAGATTAGGATCCGTGAGACGGTCTTACATGAGATTCATTCCTACTTTAAAATAATAATTACGGCTTTCCTATAAAACCGTAATTATTATTTATATATATAAAATAAATCGGATTTACACAAATCCAATCGAACTAAAACATGTGAAAATCGAAACAACCAACCACGGACTCCTATTCCAATACGTCCTCCTTCATATTTTGTGTTTATATAAGTATACAGATTTCAACGAAGAGAGAACCAACGTTTCTTGTGGAAGAATAAGAAATCAGTAGTGGGGGAAGCTCGAGCGGCAGCGGTGGGCGCATCGGCCGGTCAATCTGATCAAGGAACGGTGAATCCACCGCTGCTGCCTGAGCCGCCTCTACTGCATGTTTTCTTCTATATATGCAAGACTGAGTGGTCTCGGATCAATCGAAGAACAAGAAAGATGGTATTGTAAATCTTAATTGGTACCCTTTTTTTTTTAATGTAAAGTTTTCATTATAATTGTTGCTTGATCATGTGCTCTTTCCCCATAATTTGTGTTCTTGAATCGATGTTCATTATCTTGATTATTGAATCTGCAAGTTAATTTTTGTTTGGAAAAGCAAGTTTAGTTTGGTCAGACGATATCTTTCATATATTCATATTAAATTTTTATATGTTGAATTCAAGAAACTTCATGTTCCTACGTTTTAAGAACAATTTTAATTTCGATTCCTAAATAAATTCATTGTTTAGTTGTTTCACTAAAAATAAAAATAAACAGAAGTTTAATCGGCATTTTAATTCTTGAATTCAGTTAAAATCAAACGGCTGACTATTTCCAACCTAAATCTTCTGGTGGGATACTTTCATTCTTTAACAAGTACCGTAAGTACCAAGCTAAAATCGAGAAACGGTATTTCATAATATCTTTTATTTGGATGTAAAGTTTTTCATTGTTTTTGAAAGATGCCGAGAAATCTCCTTTAACAAACAACCGACGTTCGTTTGGAAGAGGAGAAATGCTTCGACAAATCGAAGAAGTTCGTCAAATCACGAGGATGAGTACGTACATAAAGATGATGATGAGTCCACCCGCAGTATGAATGATTTTCTTGAATACGTTTGTTGAAATTCACACAAATCTTGGAGTTGAGATTACTCAAATTTGTTTACATACCAATGGAATAATAGATTGGTTTTTTCACCAAAATATTCTGCAATATTTACGGTTTTTCGTGAAAGGAATTTTGAATTATTAATTTCATTTTGAAGATATTATATCTTTATCTTATTTTAAAATTTTTTTTAATTAAAACACAAAAAATTCTAATAGTTGGTAGGCCATTCAGTATTCTTTTACGCTGTTGATCAAATTCACCGAGAGAACATTCATGCAGTCGCACCGCACATTTCTCACAATTGACCAGTAGTACTGGATTAATTTATAGGTAATGGATTTTATTGGTTGTTGGATGTTTTATTCTTTTAAATTAAATTAGAGTACTATTAGTTTTGGTCCTTTAAATAACTTAAAGGTTTTTATCATTTATTGTTTTATGTGTTAAATTCAAGAAACTTCATTGCTTTAAAACGTGTCACAAGGAGTGACTACACGCTCATTTAAATGTCAACATTTCCACCATGATTTGACGATGTGTGATTTTGCCTAAAAGCAAATTGAAAATATTATCACAAGTGGGTTGGGCTGTTGTTACATCTGCTGATAATTTAACTTTGCTTATAGATCGATTTTATATTGAATAAACTTTTTGTGTGTTTTAGGGTGCGATAATTGTAACTTGGGCTTAATATTTTTCGTGAATTTCTCATCTTAATATGAGTTTTTATTTTAAGTTGGAACAATGTGTCAGGGATGCATGATTTTTTTCTAAAAGAAAAAAAAAACAAAAAAATAGGGATGGAAGATTTCAGGACCAAATTTTTTTTGTTAATGCCCACACATAACAAAACAAATAAATAATAATAATAATAATAAACAGTTCTCCCCATTTGGATATGCTTTTCTTACCGCATTTGAATATGATTTTCCTCCACATTAGGTTCAAGTAAAATTCCCAAAATAAAGAGTCACCCAAAACAAACCCAATTTATCGAGATATATTAAAGGAAATAACATCCACTAACTTTCCGATTCAACAAAAATAATTTAATTACATAAAAATTCACTGTGTTTCACTCATATTTGTATCATATTCTTTGAATTAATATTAAAAATAAATCCATTTTACATATATATTTATAAAAACACAAAACTCTTATGAGATTGTCTCACGTGTCAATTTTGTGAGACAAATATCCTACCTGATCCGGCCCATTAAAAAAATATTATTTTTTATGCCTAAAATATTGTTTTTAACTCTAGATATGGATCGTGTCAACTCGTCTCATGAATATAGATCCACGAGACCGTCTCACAAGAGACCTACTATTATAAAAGCAAGGGAGTGATATTCATTGTTTTAAATAATTAAATATTATTAATTACATAGCCTAATATATCAAATAAAATTCGCATCATAATGTTAGTACAGTTACCTCTCTGGAATCAATTTCGAGAAAGAACACATGACTTGTGGAAACAACTCTTCATCATATTTGATTGTTGTTTGAGAACACGACACCGGAGCTGTTGGATGCAATGAGAAAAATTAGAAATTAAATCTTACTAGATTTAATTTAAAAAAAAAACAAACAGCAATAGAATTATAGATTTAATTTAAAAAAAAAAACAAACAGCAATAGAATTATTTACTAAATTGATTTATTTATTTTTGTAATTTTAGAAAATTATTAATTTATGATATTGACGTCTGACATGACTATACGTTTGTATAAGTGTCTTCCAAAAAATTATCATCAAATCGAAATTGTTAATTTAGGGATTTGACCTAAATTGGAACTGAGACAAAAATAATATTATTTGAAAGAGGTTATTATTAACTTATCTACTACTAATTTAAAGAGGTTTTATTGTATTATATTTGTTAAAATTTTGATTATAATCAATTACTAGGCACTAACACTAGTAAATATACGGCATGAAAAAAATTTGATGAGAAATTTTTAGAATTACTCATATATACATGAACTCAAATTTGTATGTTATTATAATATAATTTAAGGGCAAATTTGGTGAAAAATATTTTGGTGTCCCTCTAATATGACCAATTATTATAATTAGTATAGAAGTATACATACTATAGATGATAATGAAGGGATCAAAAATTTATTCACGGGTGAAACGTCCACTACTCGTTTTCTTAAAAAGTACTAGAAAATTTTTTTTTAAAACCCTCAATGATTCGGCCGAAACTATATATATACATATATATACTTTAAAATATAAGTTGCACCATTTTAAAAATAAAGCATCCAACTATATATTTGAAACTCGAAAGGACATAGTTTAAATCATAAAATCATCAATAGTTTGCAAATCCTAACTTAACAAAATTGCTAAAACTAACAAACTCTCAAAAACCACTCAAAATCATAATGAAAGTCATAAAAATATCTTTAACATCAACTTAAAAATCATAAATCATAAACATAGACTAGTGCAGAAAACTAGTGCTGGTCCTCGGGTTATGTGCACTTTCAGTCCAGTCAGATCAACCATCAAGACCTCCATTATCATATTCACCTGTATCGATCACAACTAGTGAGTCTAAAGACTCAACACACCATAATCTCGATAACAATTAATACGTATACAATCACATGCAACATTGAAAATACTTTTACTAAACATATACATTTTATGAACATGCATAATCTTAAACACACGTAAATCATTTTTCTTTTAAACCAAGCATACAACATATCTTTTAACGTTTAACGTTTCTTCGTAAAATTTCATAAACATTCAAAACAATCATATTAGCATATAAAATAGCATTTAGGACACTGCCATGACATTTACTATTTTTTAGGTGTAAAATTACCGTTTTACCCCTAGACGTAAAATTTCACAAATTTGACATTTTCTTAATTCCGTTGACTCTAGACCATCCCAAATAATTATTTAAGCTTAACTTAATTTTCTCATATTTTTAGTTGGCTTAATTCAATGACTTTTTATTTATTCTTTAATTATAACATATTAAGACGTTTTAATCTCGAATTAAATCGAACTTTAATATAAAATTCCTAAATTTAAAACTTAGACTTTTAATATTTATTTAGCCCTCGTGAACTATTACTCGACCCCCGTTGAGCCATGTTTCAAACTTTAGTTCATAAAAGCCCTAGTTTCGAACCAAGCTACTAACCCTCGAGCCATATTCGTTTTCCACCGAGCCACACACGAACCACTCTGAGCCAAATTCGAATCAGACCCTTTATGGACCATACTATACCGTTAGGATTCGAACCCAAGCTCAAGCCGAAGCCACAAAATCAGAAGAAGCAATCGGCCGAGACTTCTGTTGACATAGGACTCTACGTTTTCTTGCCTAGCTCCTTATCCATAGAGCCAGCCCCTGACCCTGACCCTTTTGCATCCTCTTAGGACCCTAAGGACCTAACCTAGCCCAGCCCAACCCGAAGACCCCTGGCCAAGCTACAATCCCTGCGCAGGCACTGCA
This sequence comes from Primulina huaijiensis, assembly GCF_012295235.1. Classification (NCBI taxonomy): domain Eukaryota; kingdom Viridiplantae; phylum Streptophyta; class Magnoliopsida; order Lamiales; family Gesneriaceae; genus Primulina; species Primulina huaijiensis. Next base: position 17,412,031 of record NC_133314.1, on the reverse strand, counting down.
CCAGCGCGCAACTTCTCGGCCTCCCCAGCCACTTGTCTCGAGTACTAGCATGGCTAGGACTCCCTTCCTGAATCATACATGACCCTAGCCCAGCCCTGGTCCAGCCGTAGCCAAGCCATGCATAGATTTCCCATGAACCCGAACCCTTGAAATAATGGTTCCAGCTTGAAACAATTCGTGTGCAGCTTGTTTGCGTGACTTAGGACTCCTCAAACTCGTGTAGCAACAACCCAAATTCAATCCCTAATCATGACAGCCCCTTCATGAACATATAAATCATGTTTTTGATCAAAAACCAAGCTTTAAAAGTTCATAAAGATGCATAAACGAAAATAATTAAAGGTGCAACTTGTTTTTCATGCAATTCATAGTTAAATACATATTAAGGTGTGATGATGCGTAAAGGAAAGAATATGACGTGTCTTTGCGTGTATAACGCACGAATTATCGTTGACGAATCGAAGAACGACGACGAGAGGACGTTGGCTGAATTTTCCTTGCAAATTTTCGAAACTTTCTCTTGATGATGCTTGTGTGTGCCGTGAGTTTGAGAGAGAAATAAGAATCCTTGCAATTGTTGGGTTGTGGGAGGCGTGAGAATGGTTAGTTATGGGGTGGTTTTGTATTTTAAATACTAAATAAAATACTAACAATAGCTTATGCCCATTAACAAAGTTAATAAAGTCCAATAAGCCCATTAGTGTTTAATAAAATTATTTTGTTTAATAAGGTTTGTGAAATTATTAGCCGGGTTGTCAAAACGTTCGTATTTTTTAATGAAAATCATATACCGATAAAAATTACGTCCCGGCGTATAAAATCACCTCAAAACTCGTTACTTTCAAAAATAATAAAAAGTCTCATCCTTATTTTAAATAATTAAAAACAATTATTTAATAAAAACATTTTTTATTTTTCAGCCCTCGGTCTCCGTTCCTCGATTGCAACTCGAATAACCTTTAAAAATATATTTTAATGCAACCATGTAGAAAAATATATTTTAAACATGTCAACATGCATAACATAATTAATTTAAACAATTAATTGAAACACACGAGGAATTTAATATCATGTATGCATGTGGTTCGCGAGTACCTTCGAATTTTCGGGACGTTACAACGGGTCTTTCGAAAAATTAATTATCTTATGAATTCATCGAAATTATTAATTTACAACGTCGAAATTAAGTCGTGAATGAGATAAAAATATAATTTTAGAGAATTTATTATTAATAATACCAAGTATTAATTTATAAAGATTTTATTATAGTATATTTGTTAAAATTTTGATTATAATCAATTACTTGACAGAAACACTAGTAAATATTTGAAACCCCTAAATAATTGGAACGATTTTTTCCCTTAATTTTTTATTTTATTTTAAAAAATTTATATAATGTAGCTTGAATATTAGGCTCTCCATAACGCAATATGTATTAGAACCCTTTTCCGTCTATTATTCTCATAAGAATACAAAAGTTCCTTTGCGTTTGGATTTAAATCAAGAGTTGAAGAATAAGAAAGCAGTGGTGGCGGCCGCAACAGCAGCAGCAAAGGATCAAGATATGCTAGGTGAATCCACAGTAGCAATATATTGTCGGATTACGAAACGCTGAATCCCTTGCTTGCTGCTGTTGGTGGTCACCACTTCCTGTTTTCTTCCTCTATATATATATATATATGCGAGATTGATCGGTCGACAAATCAAGAAACAGGTAATGCGAATTCTTGTAAATTTTCTTTAACTTAGATGTAAAAATAATTTCATTGTTCATGTTGTTGTGTGGCAAGATTATTTCTCGTACATTTTCTTGCAAGATAGTCACTGCTAGCGGCACCTTTTGTTTTTCTTCTAATTTCTAAATTATGTCACAAACTGTCCTTTGTATCGAGTTTAATGAGGATTATCATGTTGGTTTAAATTCTTGAATTTAGTTTTTTTTAAAACGAACAAAATCTTTGGATTTCATCGTCTTTTATACGTTGAAATTGTTCGTAAGTTCTTGAAACTTTTCTTTCAAGGTATAT
>NC_133314.1:17381459-17409870 GCF_012295235.1 Primulina huaijiensis | reverse complement strand
ATATGAAAAATCTATTTATACTTATTTCAACGAATAAAGGATCACCGTTTCTTGTGGAAGAATAAAAAATCAATAGTGGGGGAAGCTCGAGCAACAGCGGTGGGCGCGGCGGCAGGTCATGTTGATCACAATGTTTCTCTGGATGTAAAATTTTCATGATTCTTGTTCTGGTTTGAATATTGAATCTGCATGTTATTTTTTTGTCTAGAAAGCAAGTTTGATTTGATCAGATGACACCATCCATTCATGTTTCTGTTAAACAAATCAAGCCAACAATTTGAATTCAAGGCACATCATTTTTGACAAATAATTAACACATGTTTTGTGATTAGTCAAAAATGGTTGGTTTGATTATGTCAGCAATGAGGTTTTAATTTTTGTTTTTCCCCCTAAATTTCACCTATAAATACCCATTCATTCTTCATTCCAAAATCACACCAAAACACAAAATCCTCTCATCTACAATCATAAGTGTAGAAGTGAGATAAATGATTTAGTGTGAGATTTCTTAAGGAGTGTTAATCCTTGGAAGGAATAGGATTACTGAAGAGAAAGTGAGTGTTAAAATCAGAGTGTTCTGAGTGAAATACTTTGTATTCTCAATTCTCTTGTCTTCTTTGTTATTAATAAAGAAGTGATCTCCTTGAGAGGTTTAGAGTGGACGTAGACCAATCTTGGGGTGAACCACTATAAATATTGGTGCATCTTATTCATTGTTGATATTCCGCTGCGATGTTACCTCGTTTATTTCCCTGATATCCCAACAACTGGTATAAGAGCGAGGTTCTCAAATACTATAAGAAGTCCTCGTATGCTCTGTGGTTGCAGCTTAGTCTAAACTTCCACATCAGAAAAGGCTTTCTAGACAGTATTAGGGAAGTGGTTCTTTTTTGTTCAGGCTTTGACGATTAATTCGTTGGTAGCAGTCACAAAAGATGGAGGTACGCACAAGCAAGATGATTAGCCTTAATGGCTCTAATTAACAACTTTTGAAAAGTAAGATGAAAGATCTTCTATTCGTCACCAAGATGCACCTACTGGTGTTCAGCGAGTCTAAATCAGATGATAAATCGGATGGCGAATGGAACTTCGAGCACGAGCAAGTCTGCGAGTACATCCGACAATTTGTTGATGACAACGTGTATAATCACATATCTAACGAGACACATGCTCGTACGCTTTGGACGAAGTTGGAGACACTATATGCCTCCAAAAGTGGAAACAATAAATTGTTCTATTTGAGCAAGCTTGTCCAGGTTCGATACAAAGAAGGAACTCTGGTCGCAGATCATCTGAATGAGATTCAAGGATTCGTGGAGCAGTTGTCAAGTATGAGCATAAAACTTGATGACGAGGTGATAGCTCTGATTGTGCTAGCTTCATTGCCAGAGCCTTGGGAGACTCTGAAGGTATCACTCACGAACACAGCACCAGGAGGAGCCGTGAGTATGGACTTCATCAAGAGTGGCATCTTGAATGAAGAGATGAGGCGGAGATCTCAAGGATCCTCTACCTCACAGTCAGATGTTTTGGCTGCTAAGTCAAGGGGGAGAAGCAAGATCTAGAAAAACACAAGTCAAAAGCCAAGAAGAAGCAAGTCCTCGGGGAGATATGCCAACATAAAGTGTTATCGTTGTGGAGAAAATGGACATATTAAAAAATACTGCCGAAAACCGAAAGACAAACATGAAACTGATGATGAGCAAACAAACGCCATTGACGAGTTCAATGTCGTTCACGAGCTAGAGCAGGAGTCCGTAAATTTGGCAACTCAAGTAACTAGTTGGGTGATCGATAGTGGAGCAACAGTCCACGTCACATCTCGAAGAGAATGCTTTACATCCTACACACAAGGGGACTTTGGTGTGGTGAGGATGGGGAATAACGACCTATCCAGAGTCGTGGGAAAGGGAGATGTGAGCTTGACTACCGTGGATGTCTCTACACTGATCCTGAAAGACGTCAGGCATGTGCCAGATATGCGCCTGAGTCTGATATCGGTCGAAAGACTCGATGAAGAAAGTTTCTCCACAACCTTCCGAAATGGGATATGTAAGATTTCAAAAGGCTCACTTGTGGTGCCAAAAGGATTAAAGATGTCAAAGCTGTATGTAGTTCAGGAAAATCATTCTGAAGGTGTGAACTACGCAGGGGGAGAAAACTCAACAGAGTTGTGGCACCGACTTCTTGGTCACATAAGTGAAAAGAATCTTACATGTCTTGTGAGCAAGCAAGTTCTGCCCGGTATAAAGCAGGTTCATATGAAACAATGCACAAACTACTTAGCCGGAAAACAAAACAGGATATCATTCAAAAGTTCACCTCCTAGCAGAGCCGATAAAATACTAGATCTGGTGCACTCATATCTATGTGGTCCGATGCCATTGTCGCCCGGAGGAGCGAGGTACTGGGTAACTTTTATCGATGATCATTCTCGAAAAATTTGGGTGTGGACACTCAAAACTAAAGACCAAGTTGCGGAAACATTCAACAATTTTCTAAACTTGGTTGAACGGCAAACATCCATTAAACTCAAATGTATTCGAACGGATAATGGAGGAGAATACATTGGAACCTTTGATGAGATATGCAAAAGGAACGGAATCAGACATCAAACAACACCACCAAAGACACCACAACTCAACGGATTAGTTGAGAGGATGAATAAAACTTTGGCAGAAAGAGTCAGAAGCATGCTTTCACATGCTAAGCTGACTAAGGAATTTTGGGGTGAGGCTGTGGTTGCTGCTGCATATATATTGAATCGTTCACCTTGTGTTCCTCTCAATCATGATGTCCCGGAGCAGGTGTGGCAAGGCAAAGAAGTTTCTTATAAGCATTTGTGGGTATTTGGCTGTATTGCTTATGTTCATATACCAAAGGATGAAAGACAGAAGTTGGATGTCAAAACAATAAAATGCATATTTATAGGCTATGGCGAGGATCAACTTGGTTACAAGTTCTACAATACAGATCTCAAAAAGCCTATAAGAAGTCGTGATGCCGTATTTCAGGAGAATGAATTCTTGGAGACTGCGGAAAAGGAGAATTCTGGATCTGAACAAGATCTGGAATGGTGGCCTTCAACGGTAGATCCACAACCGGTTGAAGATGAAGAATTGCAGAAGGATCATGAGGATGATGATGAGATCCGTGTTCACAGTGAACCACCAGCTGAAAGTTCTCGTGGTACAATGACCACACATTTTGGAAGAGAAGTGCGACCCTCAACCAGATATTCCTCAAATGAATATATCCTGCTAACTGACGGGGGAGAACTAGAGAGCTTCGAAGAAGCTATTACCAGTGAACACAAAGATAAGTGGATGGAGGCTATGCAAGAAGAAATGCAATCATTGCATGAGAATGAGACATTTGAGCTGGTGAAGTTGCCGAAAGGCAAAAAAGCTTTGAAGAATAAATGGGTGTTCAGATTGAAGCACGAAGAACACAGTAGTCAACCAAGATTCAAAGCTAGGATTGTCGTCAAAGGTTTCGGACAGAAACATGGGGTCGACTTTGACGAAATATTTTCACCTGTGGTGAAGATGACATCCATCCGGATTGTGCTAGGGTTAGCAGCTGAGCTTGATCTGGAGGTGGAACAAATGGATGTCAATACCGCATTCCTTCATGGGGATTTGGAGGAAGAAATCTACATGGAGCAACCAGAAGGGTTTGCAGAGAAGGGGAAAGAGGACCTCATGTGTAGACTAAAGAATAGTTTGTACGGTCTCAAGCAAGCACCAAGACAGTGGTACAAGAAGTTTGAATCGGTGATAACTCAACAGAGATTCAAGAAAACCACTGCAGACCATTGTGTGTTTGTCAAAGATACCTCTGATGATGATTTGATGGTGCTTCTGCTCTATGTAGATGACATGTTGATTGTTGGCAAAGATGCTTCTGAAATCAAAGGCCTAAAGAAGCAACTAAGCAAGATTTTTTCTATGAAAGACTTGGGGCCAGCAAAAAGAATTATTTGCATGGAAATCCATCAAGACAGGTATGCCAAGAAGATCTGGTTGTCGCAGGAGAAGTATATTGAGAAGGTACTTCAAAGGTTCAACATGGACCAGGCCAAAGAGGTTGGATGTCCTCTTGCCAACCACTTCAAGTTGAACTCAAAGTAGAGTCCTATTACAGATCATGAGGAAGAAGAAATGAAAAGTGTTCCATATGCTTCAACTGTTGGAAGTCTGATGTATGCCATGGTATGTACTCGGCCGGATTCAGCTCATTCAGTAGGTGTAGTGAGTAGNAGAGGTTGGATGTCCTCTTGCCAACCACTTCAAGTTGAACTCAAAGTAGAGTCCTATTACAGATCATGAGGAAGAAGAAATGAAAAGTGTTCCATATGCTTCAACTGTTGGAAGTATGATGTATGCCATGGTATGTACTCGGCCGGATTTAGCTCATTCAGTAGGTGTAGTGAGTATATTTCTTTCAAAATCGGGAAAGGAACATTGGGCTGCAGTAAAATGGATATTCAGATATCTACGGGGAACCTCTAAACATAGATTGAGTTTTGGAGGATCCAGACTTGAGCTTGTAGGCTACACAGATGCAGATATGGCAGGAGATGTTGACTCTCGAAAATCCACATCAGGTTACCTGATTACATTTGCAGGGGGAGCTGTGTCATGTCAGTCAAAGTTGGAAAAATGTGTAGCATTGTCAACCACTGAAGCGGAGTTCATTGCAGCAACTGAGGCATGCAAGGAGCTGTTATGGATGAAAGGGTTTTTGGAGGAATTAAGTTGTGTGCAAGATCTATACAAGTTGTTCTGTGACAGTCAGAGTGCAATTCATCTTGGAAAGAATCCTTCAATGCATTCAAAATCAAAACATATTGATGTACGCTATCATTGGATACGAGATGTATTGGAGAAGAAATGTTAAAGCTTGAAAAGATTCACACAGATGAAAATGGATCTGATATGATGACCAAGACATTGCCGAAATGGAAGTTGGAGTTCTGTAAAGCTGTTGCAGGTATGATTGAATTCACAAAATGTGCTTGAGGGGGAGAATTGTTAAACAAATCAAGCCAACAATTTAAATTCAAGGCACATCATTTTTGACAAATAATTAACACATGTTTTGTGATTAGTCAAGAATGGTTGGTTTGATTATGTAAGCAATGAGGTTTTAATTTTTGTTTTTTCTCTAATTTTCACCTATAAATACACATTCATTCTTCATTCCAAAATCACACCAAAACCCAAAATCCTCTCATCTACAATCATAAGTGTAGAAGTGAGATAAAAAATTTAGTGTGAGATTTCTTAAGGAGTGTTTATCCTTGGAAGGAATAGGATTAATGGAGAGAAAGTGAGTGTTAAAATCAGAGTGTTCTGAGTGAAATACTTTGTATTCTCAATTCTCTTGTATTCTTTGTTATTAATAAAGAAGTGATCTCCTTGAGAGGTTTAGAGTGGACGTAGCCCAATCTTGGGGTGAACCACTATAAATATTGGTGCATCTTATTCATTTTGATATTCCGCTGCGATGTTATCTCGTTTATTTCCCTGATATCCCAACAGTTTCATGTATTTACGTGTAAGATTAAATTCAAGAAAGTATAGAGATAAAAAGATTTGTAATTATCTGATTCCTAAATAAATGCATTGTTTAGTGTTTTACTAAAAAGAAAAAATAAGCAGAAGCACATGTTGGTTTCAATTAATCTTGAATTTAATTAGTTGGTTTTTTTTTTAAAATAAAAGCTTCCAAAAACCGTTTCTTATAGAGGATCGATGTCTATACATGTAATGGTGAAATGCTATGATTTAAATCAGTCCAATAAATACAAATATATAATTTATAAAAGTAGGTTTTTTGTGTGACTGTCTTGAAAAGGGTCGACTCGATCCATATTTTTAGTCCAAAGTTATACTTTTAGAATTAAAAACAATATTTTTTTTATAGATTGAGATTTTCGTTTCACAAAATTAATCTGTAAGATGATCTAATATGAGTTTTTTGTGAATATATAAAGGTGTCGAAAATATTGACTTTTATTCCTAGAAAACTTCTTATGTTTTTGTTGGATTCGGTAAATTCACACACGTTTTATGTTTCTAATTAATAGGATAGCATAATTATGATGAAAACTAGTATTTAGTTAAAGAGCTCTAGGTGTTACAACCACGATTTATGTTGTTTTTCCTTTGAATTCCATTCATCTTAATTTGTTTAAAATAATAGTAAACAATTAATAAAGTAAGCCATGAAAATATAAACTATACAAATTAATTATAGTATGTCAAAATGGTCCGACTAAATTAATAAAGGAAAGTAATAATAAATCTTGAGACCAGATTTGTTTTAGCTACTCGAGTTGTGTTTTGTTTATACTACTCACATGAGTCTTATCCACGTTGCACATGACATTTGTGTTGAGTTGATAAATCATGATCACTCATTCAATTATAAAATACGAATGAGTGATCATATGAATAACATCTACCATACCACTCAGAGTTGACCAAAATAATAATAGAAATCATGATGTGTGTGATTTGAAGATTCATGCTTCTCTTTGTAATTATAGGGAGATGTTCATTTCAGGTTGGGACAATTGTAAATGGTGGTATTATTAAATTGGTAAACAAAATAAATTTTCGTATAATAATCTAAAGTTAATGATTTGTTGCTCAAAAATTTGGAGCTCGTGATCTGCAATCTCAAACTATATATGTTTAAGTAATTGAATGTATGTGGATGCTTGTTGAAAAGATTACATGAGTTTTCAGGATTTTTAGTAGATAAGATCATATAGTGATATTCGTGCCAGTGAGGATAACCAGGAGTTTGAATTGTATTTTTCTCAATACCCTATCTTTATGTTGCAAAGTGTGAAATCTTCACGGACTACGATTATTTGTTCACTCAAAACGAGTTTGTATTGTATTTTTCTCAATACTCTATGTGAAGATGATACACACACACACATAAATTCTAGAAACCTATATATATATATATATATATAAGTCCGTACATATGAAAAGTGCATTTTCAGAAATTAAAATTTATTTTTATTTTTAAATAAATTTCACTACAGATATAGATTGGGTCAACCACTATTACGAATATATGATATGATTGATTAGAGAATAATCGTTGAGCTACAATAGCTCGGTTCTTTAGATATTGAACACCGATAAATTAAATCGAGTTTGTTTTTCAAACCAAGCGGAAGACACTCAAAATAATTCTTCGTAGAAACCAATTAAATATTTTGTAAATTATTTAAAAGATATGCAAGTTGAATGAGTAAAAACATTTTGGTTGAAGCATTTTATCAAACATTTAGTATGCAATATTTTAAGTATTTGAAGAACACATAAAATGCTTCAACAATGCATTTTAAAAACGACAACAATAATTAAATACAATAAATAAATAAGCACGAATTTGTTTATGAATGTTCGGAGATTAACAACTCCTACCTCACCTCTTCTTCCCCTTGGGAAGTATCAACTAGAAGAATTTGATTTATGCAAATCTTTATACAAACACATTTCAAATTAGGACTTATCTCTTACTTAATTAAAACTCCTAGCATACTCTTGATTATAAGCCGCAAGTTCACAATCCTCATAATGTTTAACGTCTATTATACAAAGACTACAAACACAATATTTAATGTCTTTGTGCGAAAACTCGTTCAACTAAACTTTGAAGTTCAATTCTCATGTATATATGTAAGTGATTGTGTGTGAGGATTTAATCCATTACAATATGTGTAACTCTCAAATGTATTCTCACAATTGGACATACTCTCATTCTAGCTCATTTTTTCATTTAGGCTGCCTATACTTTGAATCTCCTTCAAAAGCTTGTATTTGATCTTCAAAATTTATTTATTGGCTCTAACAATTATATATACGTTAGATACAAAAATATGACCAGTAGACATGTTGTCCTTGAACTATTATGTCGTTTATGTAAATTAAGATATACTTCACACAAGACTCTCCCTGATACTATTCAGTTCTCATGATCGTGTTCGTTTTGGCCATGAACACACACCTGGTTCTGCGAGAGGGTCTAGAATTGAGCCCTGCAATTCCTTCGAAGCGGCCCCACTTCTCTCTCACATAGGTGATTCTATTTTGCTTCTCATCAGAATCATTAAAAGCCGTAAGCTTATCCTCAACAATCACTGTTTTATAATAGGAATGGACTAGGGATAACCCCCACAGTGATTCTCCAAATTAGTGCGATTAGGTTGTCCCATTGAACCTAGTTCTTGGGATATCCAGTCAGCGTAGGTTGAGTTTTCCTTCACACCAATTTATTCTATAGGCTTGAGCCCCATTCCCTTTGACGATTTCGTAACTAACTCTCTGTTTAACCTTTTGGTCAGCGGATCCGCTATATTATCCTTTGACTTTACATAGTCAACAGAGATAACTCCAGTTGAGAGTAGTTGTATAATGGTATTATGTCTATGACGTATATGCCTAGACTTACCATTATACGTATTATTTTGTGCCCTTCCAATCGCAGATTGGCTATCACAATGTATGCATATAGTCGGCACTGGTTTTCCCATCCTGGAGCATCTTCTAAAAAGTGACGTAGCCATTCAGCCTCTTCAGCACACTTGTCTAGAGTTATAAACTCATATTCCATCGTGGATCTGGCTATTACAGTTTATTTAGAAGATTTCCACGTAATTGCTGCACCTCCTAAAGTGAATACAAATGCACTTGTAGATTTTGAGTCTTTCATATTAGATATCCAATTTGCATCACTATATCCTTCAATAACAGCAGGATATCTGGTATAGTGCAGCCCATGATCACGAGTATACCTTAAGTATCTTAGCAATCTGATAATTGCTTTTCAGTGTTCATCACATGGATTACTCGTGAATCTACTTAATTTGCCTACTGCATATGCTATGTCTGGTTTTGTACAACTCATTAAGTACATCAGACTTCCAATGAATCGAGAGTATTCTAATTGAGACATACTTTCACCTCGATTTTTTGATAGATGTTGACTGGTATCTATCGGGGTTCAAGCCAATGCAGAGTCATCATTCTTGAATTTTTCAAGTATTTTGTCAACATAATGTGACTGATTTAGGACTAGCCCTTCTGATGTTCTATGGATTTTAATTCCAAGGATTACATCGGCTAAGCCCAAATCTTTCATGTCAAATCTTGAGTTCAATAACTTCTTGGTGGATTTGATCATCTTATCATTACTACCAATGATAAGTATGTCATCTACGTAAAGACATAAAATGACATATCCATTTTTAGTGTTTTTATGTATACACATTTGTCACATTCACTGAATTTAAATCCACTTTCCATCATGGCTTTATCAAAATTTTCGTGCCATTGTTTTGGTACTTGTTTTAAGCTATATAGAGACTTCATCAGTTTACAAACCTTATTTTCTTGCCCAGTCGCAGAAAATCCCTCAGGTTTTTCCATGTAAATTTCCTCTTCAAAATCTCCATTTAGAAAAAATGTCTTTACGTCCATTTGGAGTACTTCAAGATCCCGCAAGGCAGCAATCGCAAGTATCACACGAATAGATGTTATTCTTGATACAGGAGAATATGTGTCAAAGTAATCAAGCACTTCACGTTGATGGTAACCTTTAATTACCAATCTGGCTTTATACTTATCTATGGTTTCATCTGATTTCATTTTTCCTTCTGAAAACCCATTTACAGCCTAGTGGTTTGCTTCCCGGAGGAAGATTTACTAATTCCCACGTATGGTTGTGTAAAATGGATTCCATTTCGGAATTGATAGGCTCTTTCCATAGAGGTCCCTCAGATGAACTCATTGTTTCCTTGAAGCTTTGAGGTTCACTTTCCATCATGAAAGTGATGAAATCCGGACCAAAATATTTCTCAGTCCTAGCTCTCTTGCTATGTCTAGGTTCAATGTCTTGATCAAGCTCTTGTTCTTCATCAATTGTCTCATATAATCTTTTGGAATATCAAGTATTTGAGATTCATGTACAAGAAAACGATATGCGCTACTGTGTTGAGCATATCCAATGAAAATGCAATCAACAGTTTTTGGTCCTATCTTTACTTTCTTTGGAGTGGGTACTGCTACCTTGGCAAGACACCCCACACTCGCAAGTATTGGTAAGAAGGACTTCTACCTTTCCATAACTTGTATGGACTTTTATCTTGCTTTTTCCGGGGCACATTATTTAAAAGATAATTTGCTGTTAGAACAGCTTCCCTCCACATGTTCTGTGGTAAACCAGAACTTAATAACAACGCATTCATCATTTCTTTTAAAGTACGATTCTTTCTCTCTGCAATGCCATTTTGCTGAGGAGAATAAGGTGCAGTTCTTTCATATTTGATACCGTGTTGAGCACAAAACTCAGCAAATGGTGATTCATATTCACATCCATGATCACTTCTTAGCACCTTAATTTTCTTGCTAATTTGGTTTTCAACTTCACTCTTATATTGGACAAATTTGTCAATAGCTTCATCCTTACTTTTGAGGAGATACACATTACAAAATTTTGTGCTATCGTCAACAAAAGTAATGAAGTATTCATTTTCACCACGAGTTTGTACACCTTTTAAATCATATATATCACTGTGAATTATATCAAGTGGTTCACTATTTCTTTTAATAGCTTGAAAAGATGATCTTGTTAGTTTTGCCTCAACACAAGTTTCACATTTGTGTTGTTTATCAATTTACAATGCAGGAATGCTTTTCATGTTAATTAGTCTATGAATCGTATAGTAATTAACGTGTCCAAGTCTACCATGCCATAAACAAGAAGACTCAAGCAAGTAAGGAAAAGTATTAACTTTATTCATCACAGGCTTTATAGCCATTACATTGAGTTTGAATAAACCATTACAAACATACCATTTGCCAACAAACATACCACTTTTCGACAAAACCACCTTATCTGACTCGAAGACAATGCGGAAACCATGCTTGTTAAGAAGCGACCAGGACACAAAGTTCTTACGGATGTCCGGTACATACAACACATTGTTCAACGTCAGTTCTTTTCTGATGTCATCTTTAAGACAACTTTTCCTTGACCCTTGATTTCAGAAGTGGCGGAATTTCCCATGAATATCTTTTCCTCATTCATAGATTCATCAAGAGTAGCAAACATCTCCTTTTCGGAGCAAACATGACGAGTGACACCAGTGTCGATCCACCACTCCCTTGGGTTTGAACCCACCAGATTAACTTCTGATATTATAGCACAGAGATTAATGTTCGAAACCTCCTGAGAAATGTTCTCTACCACATTCGCCTCTTGGTTTCTCTTCGGCTTCTTACACTCAGAGGCCTTGTAACCCATACCATCATAGTTGTAGCATTTCCCAGAAAACTTTTTCTTCGAAATGCCTCCTTTGGGTCTCAGGTTCAACCTTTTGGAGAAGGCAAATGTTCTTTTTTTCGAGCTTTGACCATGCTCGACAACATTTGCTTTAGCAGTAATAGGAGAAAACAATCGTCTTTCCGAACTCTTGTTGTCTTCCTCGATGCACAGTCGAACAATGAGCTCTTCAACATTCATCTCCTTGCGCTTGCGCTTCAAATAATTTTTGAAATCCTTCCAAGCTGGTGGTAGCTTCTCAACAATAGCAACCACTTGGAATGATTCGCTCAAAGTCATCCACTCACCGTGAATCTCGTGAAGAATCACTTGGAGTTCTTAAACTTGGCTGATAACCGGCTTTGAATCCACCATTTCAAAGTCCAAAAAACGGCCAACAAGAAACTTCTTGGCCCCGGCATCCTCGGTTTTGTACTTTCTGTCAAGGGATTCCCACAGTTCTTTAGCCGTTTTCTTTTCGCAAAACACGTTGTAGAGCAAATCGGCCAATCCGTTTAGTACATAGTTTCGACATAAGAAATCAGAATGATTCCATGCCTCCACCGCACTAATAGATTCAACATCTCCCTCACCCTCTGTGAGTTTAGGAGCATCTTCAGACAAGAATCTGGCCAGTTTCAGCATCGTCAAATAGAACAACATCTTCTACTGCCACCTTTTGAAGTCCACACCAGTGAACTTTTCAGGCTTTTCACAGTGACTGGCTGGGACAGCAACCGCAGCAGCACGTGGGGTAACATGAGGGACAACTTGAGCCACAGTAAGGACAACATAACCAGTTTCCCTTTGCACGCTGGTTTCAGTAGCCATATCTGAAACAAACCACGTAATGAGTAATTTGTTTTAAGTTTGTTAGAAAAATTGCTAAGTACAATAGCGTATAAACGAATTTGTAGAGATAAAGCAATAATCGAAACAAGTGTGATGTTTACAGTATGACTATCGTGTAAAAGAATGCAAAACCAAACCGAGGCCTGTAGCATGTACAGTTTCCTTAAAACAGATTCATCCCTCCTGTATGTGCTTCGAGGATTGTCTTGGACGTCTGTTTCCCAGGATACAATGGAACAACCAGTAGTGACTTAGCACGAGACACTACTACGGCGAACTGAAAACGTACCTTTACTTTATCACCGAGATTTAACGAAGTCCAAATGAAAAGCTAACAATATGAAATGCAAGAGAATGCTTGAAAGAGAAAAGATTTTCATGTACATAAAATGAGGAAATGAACACACTATTTATAAGCTCCAAAATGCACACCAAGAGTCATGCAAGACTAATTAACTCAATTAATCTTCCCATCAACTCAAGAATATGAAGAGCCAAAACTCTTCAACTAACTCAAGAATGTGGAAAGTCAAAAGATACTCCACAATAATGAGCCATAACCAACTCAAGAATATGGAGAGCTAAAAGACACTCTCACATTCATGAGATATAATTTTTATTCAAATTTCCAACACAAACTTCAAAGTTTTAAATAAAAGAAAATTTGTAAATGCAAATTTAATTTTTTGAACGACTTTCTTAACTAGTCATCTCTAAAAACAAGAGCCATTCAAGGAGCATTGATAGTAGCATCAAGTGTACAGATTATTTTGGGCTATAGTCAGCTCTGGGCTATATGCTCCAGCTGGTATTATATTGCTTCTACTCCGATAAAACAGTGCACTTTACCTTAATGCAAATCTTATATCAACGGAGAGTATTATTTCATCTGAAAATTAAGTATAAAAAGGCATTTATTCCAGGTTTTTTAGTCCACTGGGAATGGTTCCGGTGATTTCTCTTGTGGGCTTTGGTCTGCTTGGCTTCCCAGTGGTATGTTGAAATTTCAATTTCAAATTCTGAATCAAACGACCATTTCTTTGCATTGACATGGTTGATGTATATGCAGAAATTGTGCCTTCCTTTCATTATATGTTGTTCTGATGCACTACTCTCAGGCTGGACGATGCATGGAAATTGGCATTCCCATGTTCATCTTATTTGTTGCCTTCTCTCAGGTGTCATTACTAATCTTACATATATTTGAAAGTTAAAATTTGTGTTCAAAGTTTTCTATGAAAGTTCGAATTTTTGCAACTACAAATGGATAAATCACGTAGAATTATTGGCTAATGCATTCTTTCACTATATCTTTCAGTACATGAAGAACTTTCAAGCAAAACAATACCCTATACTGGAACGATTTGCTCTTCTAATCTCTGATCCGTCACGGTCATATGGGCTTATGCACACCTGCTGATAGCCAGCGGAGCATACAAGCATCGACCAGTGATACCCAGGGATGAGCCCATCAAGAACCGGCTCATATCTAGGGCCCACAAGTGAAGGGCTCATGACAAGCCCATGTATTCTTCTATAAATATCAGGTTTGAGCGTATGATTATTATTCACTATATTGTTTTCAGCAGCACCCTTAGCTGATCTCCTCATATATCCTCAGTCTCTGACTTGAGCGCTCCTGGCCCCCTTCTAACGATCTTATTCTTGATTTCAGGCTCAGGACAATTTCAAAACCTGCGTCTGGACTAGTGACACTCGTTGGAATCGGACCCTAAATTTCCCTTGAGTCTTCTAAGGCCCGGCTTAGCAGAGGAGTTAGAGGGTGGAGATGTTGAATTTTTATTTTCCTGCTAAGGTATCACCTAGCAGAGGAGATAGAGGGTGGTGGTGGGGAATTTTTATTCTCCTGCTAAGGCCCGGCTTAGCAGAGGAGTTAGATTGTGGAGGTGTTGAATTTTTATTTTCCTGCTATGGTATCACCTAGCAGAGGAGATAGAGGGTGGAGATGGGGAATTTTTATTCTCCTGCTAAAGCTTCGCCTAGTAGAGGAGTTAGAGGGTGAAGGAGGAGAATTTTTATTTTCCTGCTAAGGCGTCGCCTAGCAGATGAGCAGAGTTGGGGAGGAGAGAAAATTTTATTTTCCTGCCAAGGCATCGCCTAGCAGAGAAGCAGAGTGAGATGTGAAATTTTTATTTTCCTGCTAAGGTATCGCCTAGCAGAAGAGTTAGAGGGTGGAGGTGGGGAATTTTTATTTTCCTGCAAAGGCCCGACTTAGCAGAGGAGTTAGAGGGGGGAGGTGTTGAATTTTTATTTTCCTGCTAAGGCCCGGCGTAGCAGATGAGTTAGATGGTGGAGGTGGTGAATTTTTATTTTCCTGCTAAGGTATCACCTAGCAGAAGAGTTAGAGGGTGGAGGTGGGGAATTTTTATTTTCCTGCAAAGGCCCGACTTAGCAGAGGAGTTAGAGGGTGGAGGTGTTGAATTTTTATTTTCCTGCTAAGGCCCGGCTTAGCAGATGAGTTAGATGGTGGAGGTGTTGAATTTTTATTTTCCTGCTAAGGTATCACCTAGCAGAGGAGATAGAGGGTGGAGATGGGGAATTTTTATTTTCCTGCTAAAGCGTCGCCTAGCAGAGGAGTTAGATGGTGAAGGAGGAGAATTTTTATTTTCCTGCTAATGCGTCGCCTAGTAGATGAGTAGAGTTGGGGAGGAGAGAAAATTTTATTTTCCTGCTAAGGCATCGGCTAGCAGAGGAGCAGAGTTAGGGAGGAGTAAAAGTTTATTTTCCTGCTAAAGCGTCGCCTAGCAGAGGAGTTAGACGGTGAAGGAGGAGAATTTTTATTTTCCTGCTAATGCGTCGCCTAGTAGATGAGTAGAGTTGGGGACGAAAGAAAATTTTATTTTCCTGCTAAAGCGTCGCCTAGAAGAGGAGTTAAAGTGTGAAGGGGGAGAATTTTTATTTTCCTGCTAAAGCGTCGCCTAGAAGAGGAGTTAAAGTGTGAAGGTGGAGAATTTTTATTGTCCTGCTAAAGCGTCGCCTAGCAGAGGAGTTAGACGGTGAAGGAGGAGAATTTTTATTTTCCTGCTAATGTGTCGCCTAGTAGATGAGTAGAGTTGGGGAGGAGAGAAAATTTTATTTGCCTGCTAAGGCATCGCCTAGCAGAGAAGCAGAGTGAGATGTCATATTTTTATTTTCCTGCTAAGGCGTCGCCTAGCAGATGAGCAGAGTTGGGAGGAGAGAAATTTTTATTTTCATGCTAAGACTTCGATAGCAGAGGAGTTAGAGAGGCTGAGGAGGTGTGAGTTTTGTTTTCCTGCTAAGGCCTGGCTTAGTAGAGAAGTTACAAGATGATGATGTGAATTTTACTTTCCTGCTAAGGCATAGCCTAGCAGAGGAGTTAGATGGTGAGAATGTTGAAGTTTTATTTTTCTTACTAAGGACTATTTTAGCAGAGGAGTCAAGGGCACGGGGAAGTAGAAAAATTTATTTGTTTTGTCGATAACGAACGATGTTTGCCACTGCAAAAATTACGGAGATCGACCTGCCCGGTCAGGTCGTGGGGGTTTGGGGCAACGCCCCCAAAAGCTCTTCAGAAACTAAGGGCTGCGGGTGAAGGGCAAGGGCGTTGCGCGAGGGGCTGTGGAGAAGGGCGAATGGCGTCTGGGAGGGGCGAGGGCGAGAGCTGCGCAGGCTGGGCGAGAAGCTGGCGCACTGTTCAGGCTAGGGTGCGCTGTGGAGGCGAGAACAGGGGGCAGTGGAATGGCGAGGGAGACGAGGGGCGAGGCGCTACGAGCAGGGCGAGGAGCTGTGCGAGGGGTTGGGCGAGGCGCTATGAGGCAAAGCTATCAGAGGATGGGCGAGGGGTGCGGCGGGCTCAGGGCGAGGGCGGGTGCGAGGGGTGGCGCGATGGCTTGGGCGAGGCAAGGGCGAGGGGTGGCGAGCTGCGATCGATGGCTTGCACAAGGTTAATGGCGAGGTGATGATGAAGCAGCGCTAGGGTTAACGCGCAGATATAGGCGGGGGAGAGCTGGTGAATTTCGATTTGATTTGTTTCCAAATTTTTGGAGAGTGACGAGCGTCAGAAAGTAAGTGCACAACTCGTGCCCGGTAAATCGAGGACAACACAATTAATCGAACTTTGAACCTACGATTCAGTTCGACTCGGGAGGAGGAGACTGGTGATACCCAGAGATGAGCCCATCAAGAACCGGCCCATATCTAGGGCCCACAAGTGAAGGGCCCATGACAAACCCATGTATTCTTCTATAAATACCAGGTTTGAGCGTATGATTATTATTCACTATATTGTTTTCAGCAGCACCCTTAGCTGCTCTCCTCATATATCCTCAGTCTCTGACTTGAGCGTCGGAGTGGCTACGCCAGGACACCCTCCTGACCCCCTTCTAACGATCTTATTCTTGATTTCAGGCTCAGGACAATTTCAAAACCTGTGTCTGGATTAGTGACAATCGCCGGAATCGGACCCTAAATTTCCCGTGAGTATCAACCAGAATTAACTCAAAGAAATTGCCGAACCGATAAAGCAAAACTAATTTCTTCTTCCCCATGGTTAATATCTGTCAACTTGTTCTGCTGTAGAATCAACCTATTTCATTTTATTGTCTTGTCTTTGAAATTATTTATTTCCTTGGAGCATTACTCATCACCTATAAATTTATCGATACGATTAAAATCCCGTATCCACTGCAGTGGTGCACCCACCTTTGATGCTGGTCATTCATTTGGAAGGATGTCTGCTGTACTGGTCGCCTTAATTGAGGTAAACTTCCACAGTTCTAATATTTTATAACTCCAGTAGAGTGATTGTTGCAATTGATAAAGTTTCCTTCTTCTTCAGTCAACGGGAGCTTACAAGGCAGCAGCTCGTTTGGCAAGTGCAACACCGCCTCCCGCTCATGTTCTTAGTCGTGAAATTGGTTGGCAAGTTGGTAGAAAAAAGTTCTCTGAATTTATGCCTTTTACTTAATGCCACGATTTTGAAGTTTATTGAAGCAAATATCTCTCGAAATAAATTAAAGACTAGGGCATTCTGGTACTGGATCCACAGTTTCTGTGTAAGTGGTTTAGGCTTTATTCACTACTTTGCCTTCACTACTTAATATATAACAGATATTCACTAATGATTTCTATGGAAACACGGAAAATATTGGTCTTCTTGGAAGCACCCGTGTTGGCAGTAGTAGAGTGATTCAAATTTCGGCTGGCTTCATGATCTTCTTCTCAATCTTGGATGATAAGCATATACTGCCAAGAATTCAAAAATACACATTGTTGGTGTTTTTTTTATCATCATTTTAAAAAAAATGTTATGTGCAGGGAAATTTGGAGCATTGTTTGCATCAATACCTTTCTCAGTGTTTGCAGCAAAATATTGTGTTATGTTCGGTATAGTTGGTCAGTAATCCGGGTTTCGTTGCTTGAAACTTGTTTGGCTTCATTTCCCTTGTTTCTGATTGCTTATCGCTATTTCAGCTTCGGTGGGATTGTCATTTTTGCAATTCACGAACATGAATTCAATGAGAAACCTTTTCATCGCTGGTGTATCCCTCTTCCTCGGTTTGTCTATCCCAGAATACTCCAGGGAATACACTTCCGCTGCTCTTCATGGTCCTGCGCACACCAATGCTGGATGGGTGAGTTGACACAAATATATTATTATTCTGTCTTGTTTTCACATGTTTCTAACAACTCCCATTTATTCGGTATCGTCCATGTTCTGCTGCAATTCAATGATTTCCTTAACACGATTTTCTTGTCCTCCCCTACCGTGGCCTTGATCGTGGCTGTATTCTTCGACAATTCGCTTGACTACAAGGATAGTGCAAAGGACGGAGGGATGCCCTGGTGGGTGAAGTTCAGGACATTCAAAGGAGACAGTCGAAATGAAGAGTTTTACACCCTTCCATTTAATCTGAACCGATTTTTTCCTCCATCATTATTTTTTAATTTATTTGAGTTGATCCATCTTGGGTTATTCCATTTTAATCCAATAAAAAAGTTTCACATAAATTTTCGAAGTTCACAGAAAATTTCAGCTTCTAATCGTTCCAACAGTGAATTCAAGAAACAAGGAGTTGCACGGAAACTTTTTTCATTACAATAGACGCTGTAAACTTGTTTGATGAAATTGATCCTGGTAAAATTTCATATGAACTATAATATGGCGACTTCTTCGGATAAAATTATAATATTTTACAGTGGTAAAATAATCTCTTGATAAAATCATCATAGTCTCATGTTCGAGCTGCTGTCAATAGCATGGTTTCCAAACCAACCCCTTCTTGCAATTGCTTTTGCTCTACACACACATAAACGCAAAGAGGAAGATATTTATATTGCCTCAACGATATGTTTACATTGATTCTTACCGGAATTTCTGAATCCCCATTAATCTGACATTAACTGAAGTTTGATTTTCTTTAGTTCTGCAAGGACATCTTTCATGTTCATCCTTTCTCCAGGCGATTCTGCCATGCAATTCAAGGCTAATTCCAGGACGGAATTAAGACATCTCAATTTCTTGTTAAAATTTTCTTCCTTTGGTCTTGTTAAATCGACATCAATAACATGACTTAGTGCATTAGACTGTGAATTCTTTACCCACTTCTTGAGGTTAAGATCTCCATCAAACTTCTCATCACTAGGCCGTTTTCTTGTGAAAGTTTCCAACAGCATGACGCCATAACTATACACATCACATCTTGTGGAAACCATACCTTCCAACCCATACTCTGAAAATGACAATTTCAAACAAATTATTAGCAAAATATGAGCGGAAAGTGAGAAGAAAAATTCAAGGTTGAGTATTGCCTGGAGCCATGTAACCCAGTGTAGCCATGGTCCTGGTGTGTGTTATGCTCCCATCTTCGCCCAAAAATTTTGCAATACCAAAATCACTAACATGGGCAACCATGTTTTCATCTATAAGGACGTTGCTAGGCTTCAAGTCGCAGTGAACCACAGGTGTGGAGTAACCATGGTGAAGATATTCCAAGGCACTAGCCACGTCGATCATTATGCTCAATCTTTGAATTATATTCAAGAAATATCCATCAGAATGCAGCCACTTTTCCAGACTCCCATTGGGCATGTATTCGAGCACTAAGGCCCTGAAATCCTGGTTGGAGCAACTGCTGATTACCTTCGTGAGATTTCTATGGCGAAGATTGCGAAGTACTTCACATTCAACATCAAAGGTCTTCAACACACCTTCTAATTCCATGTTAAATACCTTTATGGCCAAAATTGTCCCGTCTCTCATAACACCTTTATAAACAGAACCGAAACTTCCCTTACCGAGAAAATTTTCGTCACTATATCCATTTGTTGCCTGTAAAAGATCGTGATAGGAAATTTTTGGAGGTCTTTCAACAGATGATATATCTGATACAGTTGGAGGCCTGGGTTTTCTCCTGTTTTTAATCAGTATCAAGGTGAAGGTGACGGCTGACACTAATACTGCAATTCCTAGGAGAATGAATACTACTCGAAGTACTTGTTTTACTTTAGATTTGTGCTTTGATTCTCGACAGGATGACATCGGTGGACCACATAATCCAACGTTGGACATAAAAGATTCACTAGTAAAGTTATGAAAAGGACCATCAGTAGGAATCTCTCCTGATAATTGATTGAAAGAAACATTGAAGTACACAAGATGCTTTAGTGCTTCTAAAGACTTTGGAATTGCACCAGAGATGTTATTGTAGGAAATGTCTAGGGAAACCAAACTTAACATGTTACCTATCGACTCAGGAATGGATCCTCGAAATCTATTATGAGCCAGAGAAAGATCTATTAGGCTTTGCAA
This sequence comes from Primulina huaijiensis, assembly GCF_012295235.1. Classification (NCBI taxonomy): domain Eukaryota; kingdom Viridiplantae; phylum Streptophyta; class Magnoliopsida; order Lamiales; family Gesneriaceae; genus Primulina; species Primulina huaijiensis. The sequence continues at coordinate 17,389,874 of NC_133314.1, read as the reverse complement.
ATCTCCCAGTGTAGCGGGAATATCGTCTGACAGTTGGTTCATTGACACGTTAACTGACGTTGCCACTTTCAGATTTCCTATTAGAGGAGAGAGAGAACCAGTGAAGGAATTTGAGGAAATGTCAAGTGTGAGAAGATTTTGCAAGTTCCATATGCTAGCAGGTATATCCGAAGTTAAGTTATTGAAACTGAGGTCTATGTCCCTTAGAGAAGAGACATTTCCCAAGCATTCTGGAATTGAGCCTATAAGTAAATTTTGGCTCAAGTACAATGCTCCCAGGTTCTTTAATTTGCATAAGCCACTTGGAATGTATCCTCTTATTCGATTGCTACCAAGAGATAATCGCTGAAGGTCCCATAAACCATCTAGTGTTTCTGGAATAAATCCACTCAACTCATTTCCATAAAGATACAATGATGCCAATCCACTCAAGTTACCAATTTCGTTCGGAATGTAGCCCGTAATTTTGCAATCAGAAGCATAAACAGTGTGCAGGGAAGAAGATAGATTCCCCACAGATGAAGGAAGAATGGCATTTAGTGGATTGTAACTGATAGCCAATTCGGTTAACTGCCTGCAATTCGTCAAGGAGTTGAGAAAGCTCAATTCAGGAGACATAGATTCACTTGTAAAGTTGTTCGTCTCCAAGTTTAGGAGTTGTAGGGATCTTAGATTCCCGAGAGAATCTGGGATTGGACCGGTGAATTTATTCTCAGAAAGGTCTATAGTTGTCAGCTCAGAACAGTTTGAGATAGAATTCGGGAAAACTCCATCAAAGTTGTTCGCACCAAGGTAAAGTTCTTCAAGATTTGGAAGAAGATTACCAATATTTGATGGAAGTTTTCCTGAAAGGTAATTTCCAGTCAGTGAAATCAATATCAACGTGGAAATGTTGAATATATCTGGCGGCACGAAACCGCTTAATCCATTAGTTCCCAAGTCCAGTGCCGCTAATTCCTTGAGTTCACTAAACCTTTGAGGTATCACACCTGTAAATACAAAACAAGCTGTAGAAGTCAAGAAAGCGGGAAGAAATTTCTCGTGGAAAGGAATAAATTAACAGTTTTTGAACCGGTGAAGTGGTTATGGCCAAGATAAAGTTCCATAAGCGTGGTGAGATTCCCAAATTCTTCTATTAAGATTCCCTCGAGTTTATTTTGAGCCAATGACAAACGCAGTAACGAAGTGATGTTGAAGAGGCTGGATGGAATAGAGCCACTAAGAAGGTTGTTTTCCACGGCAAAGAACTGGAGATTACGAAGTTTACCTATCTCAGATGGAATTGGGCCTGACAAATTCAAAGAAATGGAATTTGAAGTTGGTAAAACAAGCTAGAACATCGTGCTCATGCAAAGATGCTACTCGGATGTTAAATTATAAGATTGCTGCTTCCTAATATTCAATGGAAAACTCAATTTTTACATCATGTCCGACATGATTTGCAACTAATGCATATAGGATCTTGGACTAATGGAACTAGGCATTATATGAATACTTAATTTGGCAGCATTTATTTGAAACATATATAGCACAACAATGACATGCATTGATTGGCAAAATGTAAGGTCGTACCTGTGAACTTGTTGAAGCCAAGATACAATACATCCAACATCTCTAAATTCACGATTTCGGGTGGTATGGTTCCAATAAAGTTATTATTTGACAATGACAGGGTTTGAAGCTGAGAACATGCAGAAATAGTGGATGGAATTTGGCCATGAATCTCATTGAAAGATAGATAAACCCCTTGAAGTGATGGAAGTTGAAGGCACATATCATTTGGAAGAACACCAGATAAGTTATTTTGTGTGAAAGATATAAGTTCTAGTGTTGAGATATTAAAGATGCTGAATGGTATAGAACCCGTAAGTTGGTTATTCGCCAGATTCAACCATTTCAGATTATGCAGATTCCCTATGCCTTCTGGTATGATTCCTTGAATTGAATTTTGAGACAGAATCAAAGTCTCTAAACTTGACAAGTTCACTATTGAAGAAGGGATGGAACCAGAAAGATGGTTACCTTCTATGCTCAAAGCCTTGAGTTCACGAAGATAGCTTATTGATTCAGGGAGTTCACCTTGAATAGAATTAAATCCCATGTCCAGTGTCTCGAGCTTCGTTTCATTAGAAAGTGAGCGAAGGAATAATCTCAAACCAGTAAAGCTGTTGTTTCTGAGAGACAGGTATCGAAGTTGAGGCAATAAACCGAACAAAAATGGAACTCCCCCGGTGAAATTGTTGTAACTCAGTCGGATGAATCTCAATCTTCGAAGACTAGCCAAATCACTCGGCAGAATCCCACTGAAATAGTTGTTTCTCATGTCTAAGGAAACAAGAAATGAGAGGTTTCCGAGTTCGGGAGGGATGGTTCCGGTAAGACCCATACTTGAAACATTAAGTGCAGTTATTCTTCGATGGCTAGCACCACAAGTGACTCCAATCCAGTTACAAACTGAAGATGAAACGGTCCAGTTCTTCAGGATGCCATAACGGTCTGAGGTGATGCGAGTTTTTAAGGCAAGGAGAGCTGATTGATCAGTAGTGATGTTGGTTCGTGCAGTGGCCGAGTTAACCAGTAAGTACCACAGGAATAAGACGGGAGCAAAACTTGCCGCCATAAACTTCCTGTAATTTAGAGATGTAGGGAAGCAGTGTGATCAATATTTACATGAATCCAGAAAGTAGAAGGAATATGAAGTGAATAATTTCTACATGAGAGTGGTCAGAATTTAAGGCATGAATTTAATTTTGTTTAATAATTTAGTTTTTTTTAAAAAAAAAAAAAAATTTGTTTAATTTATTGATTTATTGTTATTTTCTTTGTAATAAACTCCAACTTATATCTATCTTGTTTAATAATTTATTTAGTTTTTTTTATCTTCTTTAAAAATTTATTTATTTATTTTCTAAAAAAAACCATCATGATAACTTTTAAATATTGTTGAGATACCATTTTTTGCTTTTGGATGATATTATTGTGATCGACTATAACTTGATTAATATTATATTAATTTAATTAAGTTAATAAACTGTAAATTCGAAATTCTCCTTGAAAGTTATGCAATAAATGAAAACTTTCAAATATTGTTGTAATGTGATGCAGCGTTTCTTGATTGAAGTCTTGTCACGATATCTATTGTCAACTAGTGCTGCGTGTGATTTTCTTGATTGAAGTCTTCTCACGATATCGATCGTCAACCATGCACACTACGAGAGTGGGTCAAATAAGGCTCCTCACCTGGAAAAAGGATTTATATTACGTGAGAACCACGTTGTGATGAGGACGAAGCGTTTTCGTTTATTGAAGTCAGAAAACTGAAAACTTGATGATTGAGTTCTACAGTGGTGTTGTCATCTACTAACTTCTAACTCAACTATCATCTAACTGCTATCAAGCTAACTATATCAACTAACTACTCAATTAACTAATTAACAACTGATTAACATATATATATATATATATCCAATACCCCCTCTCAAGATGTACTATAAATGTTTTTGATAGACATCTTGGAAAGTAGGTGAGACAAAGTAGGAGAAGGCAATGGTTTTGTGAACATGTCTGTTAGTTGTGATTCCGAACGAATGGGTAGCAACTTGATGGAGCCATCAAGAATCTTTCCTCGAATGAAATGACAATCAATCTCTATGTGCTTTGTTCTTTCATGGAACACAGGATTATGTGCAATGTGTATGGCCGATCGACTATCACAAAACAAGGTGGCTGGTGAAGATGGATGGATCTGAAAGTCTCGAAGTAATTGAATGATCCAAAGAATTTCACTAGTAGTGCTTGCTAAGGCTCGGTATTCAGCTTCAGTAGATGATCTGGAAATCGTGGCTTGCTTCTTGGCTTTCCAGGCGACCAATGCATCGCCAAGGAAGATGCAGAAGCCTGTAACAGATTTTCTTGTGTCTAGACAAGAGGCCCAATCAGCATCAGAAAAGGCACGCAAGTGAGTGGATGACGAAGCAGAGAAATATATGCCTTGACCCGGTGTGGATTTGATGTATCGTAGAAGATGATGTACAGCCTACAGGTGACACGTTCGTGGCTTAGATACGAACTGACTGAGTTTGTGCACGGCAAACATGATGTCTGGGCGAGACAATGTGAGATAGAGAAGGCGTCCAATGATACGCCTGTATTGGGAGATGTCTACCAGGGGCTCTCCGTCAATGTTGTTTAAGCGAACATGTGGTTCCATTGGTGTTGAAGTTGGCTTGCTGGCTAAAAAACTAGTATCCTCTAACAACTTAAGAGTGTAATGACGTTGTGAGAGACAAATACCGTGTTGGGATCTTGCTATTTCGAGACCAAGGAAATATTTAAGCGATCCCAAGTCTTTGAGTTTAAAGTGTCCCTGAAGGTATGTTTTTAAAGATTGAATAATGTCAGATGCCGGTCCTGCAATGATAATGTCATCAACATACACCAATAGGGCAATGAAAGAGGACCCCGTGCCTTTAGTAAACAGCGTGTGATCAGATTGTGATTGAATAAAGCCAGATTGAATGAGGGCGTGGGAAAATTTTGAGTACCACTGCCGAGATGCTTGTCGAAGTCCATAAATCGACTTGTGAAGCTTGCATACAAGTTTCGGTGATGGGGTGATAGTTGAACCATGGACAACGTAGCCAAGTGGTAAGTCCATATATACTTCCTCCAACAAGTCTCCATTAAGAAATGCATTGTTCACGTCTAATTGTGCAAGGTTCCATTGTTGACTGGCAGCAAGGGCCAACAACACTTTGACAGTAGCTAGTTTGGCCACGGGAGAAAAGGTTTCAAAGAAATCAACCCCTTCTTGTTGGGTATATCCTTTGGCCATAAGACGAGCCTTATGTCGATCAACCAAGCCATTAGATGAATATTTAATCTTGTAAACCCAGCGGCAACCAATGGCTAGCTTTCCTGGTGGTAGAGGGACTACTGACCACGTGTGATTAGCCTCCATGGCATCAAGTTCATCTTTCATGGCTGCCTGCCACTGAGGAAGGTTTTTGGCTTGATTATAAAATTGAGGTTCAAAATGTGATGACACATTGAGTGTCAAATTTTGATATGAATTCGATAGAGAAGCATATGAGATGTAGGAGCTTAAAGGATATGATGACGTAGAGGGCAACAAAGTGTCTGAGTGCAGCAGATTGCAATGATAATCACGAAGATATGATGGAGGTTGTATATTTCTGGATGATGTTCTATGATACACAGGAGCTGGTGGATTAAGAGCCTAGACCAATGTTGAAGAAGTGTTCGGTTCCAGTGATTGTGGAGCAGTTGTCGATGTTGGAATGAGGGTGTCAGGTCTTGATGTATCCAATATCAATGGGAGAACCACACTGGGAAATGAATCAACACTGAGATTGGGACTGAGTGATAGGAATGGAAATGTGGTTTCATGAAATATGACATCCCAAGAAATAAAGATCTCTTTAGTATTTATGTCCAGTAGTTTGTAACCTTTGATGTTTGCAGGATACCCTAAGAAAATACATGCACGAGCTGTTGGTGAGAGGTTGTCTCGATTGGCAGCTAATGTGGACGCAAAGGCGAGACACCCAAATGTTCTCAAAGAGGAATACTCAAAAGCTCGTTGATAAAGTAGCTCATAAGGAGACTTGTGGTGAGTCGTAGGGGATGGTACTCAATTGATCAAGTATGTTGCTGTCAATATACAATCACCCCAAAATTCAGCAGCCACATGCGACTGGAAAAATAGAGCTCTAGCCACATTGAGAAGATGTTGGTGTTTCCTTTCAACTACTGAATTCTGTTGTGGGGTTTGGACACAAGATAGCTGATGTATGATGCCTTTGTCCATGCACAGATCTTTGAAAGCAAGTTCTTTTGCATTATCTGTGCGGAAGGCTTTGATCTTTTAAGGAATTGAGTCTTAATCATACTGTAAAACCGAGAAACAAGTCCACAAGCATCCGATTTGTGCTTAAGTAAAAATACCCACGTGAAACGAGTACAATCATCTACCATAGTGAGGAAATAACGTTGATTATTTCGCGTTGCAACATTGTATGGTCCCCATATATCACAGTGTACAAGATCAAAAGAAGAATCAGACATATTATGGTGAGACACAAATGCGAGTCTTCTTTGTTTAGCTAGTGGGCAAATTGGACAAGATTTACACCTATCTAAGTTGACACTATTACAATGTAACTGATCCCTTAAGGTATTCATGACTGTACCAGATGGATGTCCGAGACGACTGTGCCATGTCTCTACTGAAATCTGATTGATGAAAGTATTTTGAGAGGCCGAGCTTGTATTCAAAACATAGAGTCCTTCGACTTTCCTACCCTTTCCAATCATCTTCCACGTTATCACCTCCTGGATGATAAACGAATCATGATAGAAACTGATCATTGATTTAGTGGTAGCAATAAGGGAGCTGACAGATAGTAGATTAAATTTGAAACTCGGTATAAATATGACATCTTCCAGAATCAATGATTCACCAAGCTTGATACTGCCACAAAACTTAACTTCAATAGTTGTGTGATTAGGCAAAGTAACCGTGGAACCCGTGACCGGTTGAAGTGAGCTAAACAATGACTCATAAGAACAAATATGTCTGGATGCTCCAGAGTCGGTAATCCAACATGAGGGAGAACACAAATTATTAGGAGCACATGTAGATAAGCAAGTACCTGTGATGTGAGCACTCTCTGAGGCATGGACAGAAGGATTATGCTTGTCGTGTGACGTAATATGCTGATCAAACATTACCCTCAATTGTTGCAACTGTTCTTTGTTGAAACCTTGGATTAAATTCTGAGATGAATCATCACTGGTGTTAGCATGGGCCGTGGATGTATGTGTTCCAGTGATTTGATTTGCACTTGCTGTCATGTACCTATTTGTGGTGTTTCCTCGAAGCTTAAAGCCCGGAGGATATCCATGAATCTTATAGCAAGTATCGACTGTATGACCATGAACATTGCACTTGGTACAGAAGGGCCTTTCCTTGTGAAATCTTGTGAAACCCCGACCTTGAGAAATTTTATGCGATTGGTCATTCTTTAACACAAAAGCCATATTTCCTTTGGAAATGGGAGCTGTGACTTGTGCACCGATTGCTCTGTTTCGTTCTTCTTGGACAACCAACGAGAAAACACGATTTATGGGAGGGAGTGGATCAAGCAAAAGAACTTGGCTTCGAATTTGTGCAAAGGAATCACTAAGTCCCATAAGAAAAGTCATGACATATTCCATTTGAATATGGTTGTCCAGCTTCTTTACACCTTCACAGCTACATTTACCACAGCTACACATTGGACGAAAATTGTTCAATTCTTCCCAAAGAGCTTTAAGCTTTGTGAAATAGACACTTACAGATGATTGTCCTTGACGTAAGTTCACAAGATCACGTCGTAATTGAAAAATCCTTGGCCCGTCACTCTGTTGAAATCGTTCTTTGAGATCGTCCCATATGCTAGCTGCAGATTCTGAGAAAAGAATACTCGCGGAAATATCCTTGGACACAGAGTTTAATATCCAGGAGATCACGATGTTATTGTTTCGAGTCCAGAAACTGAGTAAATTTGCATCAGCCTCTGACGGTCTTCCAATTGTCCCGTCTACAAAGCCCAACTTGTTTTTGACAGAAAGTGCAATTCTCATCGCTCTGCTCCAGGATGCGTAATTGTCTCCCGTTAGTGATTGAGAGACCAAAGTGAGGCCCGGATTATCCGAGTGATGCAAGAAGTATGGGCTCATCGGATCATCAATGGCGGACTGACCATTTCCTCGAGAAAATTCTGGTAAATTTCTAGGAGCCATGAGATATGTAAAAAAATTTGATACGGAGATTTGAGAATACCCGAGGCAAGAGCTTAATGCAAAGAAACGCAAATTGAAGCTCCGATCACCATAGTTGGCACGATTGCTCTGATACCATATTACGTGAGAACCACGTTGTGATGAGGACGAAGCGTTCTCGTTTATTGAAGTCAGAAAACTGAAAACTTGATGATTGAGTTCTCCAGTGGTGTTGTCATATACTAACTTCTAACTCAACTATATCATCTAACTGCTATCAAGCTAACTATATCAACTAACTACTCAATTAACTAATTAACAACTGATTAACAGATATATATATCCAATAATTTATGTGGGGCAAAAATGAAAGAAATATATTATTATGTTGCAAAATGTAAATATCAATTTATATAATCCCATTTTCATTAGAAATTTCTCGAGGAAGTGGTTTCCGTGTCTTAATTTCTTAATAATCTGACCAGGAAATATAAGAATATATAGCCTCAAAATATAGACATCTACTTCTCTAAAAAAAAAATTAATAAATAAAATATAGACATATATAAGGGTGTCAATTCAGGTGGGTTGGATGGATCGGGTCGAGTTGAGCAATAGTACTATTTAAAA
>NC_133314.1:17334133-17381172 GCF_012295235.1 Primulina huaijiensis | reverse complement strand
AAAAAAAAAAAAAAAGAAAGAAAGAAAGAAAAGCCATATATTTTAAAGTTTCAAGTTTATTGATTAAGATATATTAAACAAGTTATAAATAAAGGTAATCTTATAAAAAATAATATGATAAAAATATAGTGTGTGATGTTATTAAGAATTTTTTAAAGGGTAAATATCACTTTTTAATTCGGCAAAAACTTGTGTAAGACGGTTTCACGGATCGTATTTTGTAATACGGATCTATTATTTTGATCATCCATGAAAAAATATTACTTTTTATTTTAAGAGTATTACTTTTTATTGTAAATATCAGTAGGGTTGACCCGTCTCATAGATAAAGATTCGTGAGAACGTCTTACAAAAGACTTATTTTTTTAATTGTATGTAACAAATAATGTCGTCATCATGGTAATGAGTTTTTATTATTTATATTTTGTATAATAAAATTAAATGTGTTTGAATAAAATGATTTGAAGTATGAATTTCAAATTTATTTGATTGTATGGATATATTTATGTTTGTTGAATTTTAAATTAATCCCTTACTAATCGATATAGATACATTATTAATTAAGATATATTTGAAATATACACAGAATAATATCTTTTCGAATTGTTCAAAAGAATCTTGATATATTGGGCCACTAGTGGGCTCTGAGACCCGAAACGCTGGAAGGCCCAAATCTTGTGATTTTCAGTGTGAACTTCAAAATTCGAAACCAACAGTGAAAAGTGTTATTGTAAGTTTTCTTCTTCCCCCAATCGTTTAAGTTTTTCAAATAAGTTGGTGAGGTGCTAAATTTTCGATCGCTCCGACGATAATTAACGATCAATTTATTTTCATTTTCTTTGGTTTTACTTTTTTTTAAGAGTGAATTGTTGGACTTAAAGCCTATTGGGCTTGTTCTTTTTGAATGAGAAATTAGACAAGCAAGACATAATATATGGTAGGTGGAAAATGTCTAAAATAATCATAGCATTGGTGAGAGTTGCACTTTGTGAAGATGTAACAATGATTGATAAAGAGGTTGTCTCTCGCGCACGTCGGCGGAGGGGTGCAAATCATGGGCCCAATTTGCAATGAAAAAAGGCTTGACTTGTGTGCGAGCGCGACCTGGGTGCGTCAAATGTCGAACTAATCAAGGCAAAATTTCCCACCAAAGTTCACGTGGCTTTTGCTATTTTTTATTTTCGAAAATTATATTATGGATTGATCTTTGGTGTTTCAGCTGGACTGACTTTTGGTGTTTCAGCTGGACTGACCTTTGGTGCTCTAGCTTGACTGACTTCTGGCCTTTCGTATGGCCAACAGTGACTGTCCATATGGAACCCGAGTGTCTATATATAGGCAGCCTCAAGTCTTTCAGAAGAACCCAACACACTCTCCTACATTCTCATTCTTTCAACACTCTTCTTTGTTGTTTCGGCTGTTGCTCCTAACTCCTGCTGCTGTTCCTCTGCCCTCGTGATAAAGTTCAGGTACCTTTTCAGTTCGCTCTAGTGGTACCTCGTGCTAGGTTACTGTTAGTTGTTCCGTTGTATCCTGGGAAACAGACGTCCAAGTACATCCTCGAAGCACATACCGGAGGGGACGAATCTGCTTTAAGGACACTTTATTTCATACAGACCTCGGTTTGGTTTATTTTAATCCTTTCTCTACTGTTTTCTTCACTATATTATTTGCTGGTTTTCTTTGCCGAAAGATTTTTGTACTATACCATTCGATATATTGTGCAACATGAATAATTTACATGGCAAAGGGCTAAACAATCTGCGAGCAACAAGAACAAGGGTGATCAAGAGGGGATCGCACTTGAGAAGAAAGACGGAGCATATCAAGATCATGAAGGTATTAAATTTCACCCATCAGTTCCTCGATCCATTTAGCTGATTAAAAAATTCAAACCTTTCTCACAAAGCGCTAATTTTGCTTCGGGTTGCTGAAGATCTTATTTTACTAATTTCTTCTAGTTTAAACCATGCTACTATTTTCGAGAGTTGGTTTGTACCTTTACGATTGCTATGCTCTTCTCTTTCCATGGGGTGATCCTGAATCTTAATTACTTTGGTTGCCCGTGTTGATCTTGAACTTTTTATGTTAATGTGATTGGTATTTGGATGCTGTAGTTTAACCAGGAGTAGGTGGGGTGCAATCAAAGTTTTACAAGTAGTTTCATACGTTATTTCTTCTGAAATATTGACGTTTATAATGACTGACACATTTTTATCATTTTCTCTCATTGCTATTAGTTCTGTTTGCATTCATGGATATGAAGTAATCTATTTTGAACTATAATTTTTACGTTTCTCTGACAGGTGTGCTGTGTGCATTAAATATGAAATTCTGATACTTAGGATGACTGGATTTCTAGTAAAACTTGGTTACACGTATGACTCCATCAGTAACTATGTGTGTCATTTCTTTTAAACACTGACAAACTCTAGAAATCATGCATCTGCAATTTTTTTTGTTTTACTAGCGTGTCGTAATCTCACATGGATAAAACTTCATTTATTTTTCAGTTGGACTTCAAAGTGCTGCGATCAGGGCTCTTAGGGCTGTGGAAATTGATCAACTGCAAACTATGTTACGGCTTCTTAACTCCTATTTCAGTGAGGAACAGTTGCAAGTCCCAGTACTGTAGTTTTTTTTAAGAAAACCTTCTAAATCTGGCCACATGCAGTGGAAAGATGCATCAAGAACTGAACTTAATTTTTAATCATGCCGATGAGAGAGCAATTGTTAAGATATCCCACATCGGTTGGATAGAGTTCTTGGGAATTTCATATATGGACTTGGATAATCCTCCCCCATTGAGCTAGTTTTTGAAATTGAGTGAGGTCTAAGTACCAATCTTAACATAGTATTAGAGCTCAAGCCCACTGTTATGTGTTGGATTGTCCATAGTTGGACCACCTGTTGATGCATCTACGCTCCAAATATTCATTCTTGGGCGTGAGAGGGTGTGTTAAGATGTCCTACATCGGTTGGATAGAGTTCCTGGGAGTTTTATATATGGACTTGGATAATCCTCTCCTCTTGAGCTAGCTTTTGGGGTTGAGTTATCTGTTTGTAGCTTTCCCTGATCTCTCCGCTGGAATTCCATCTTTGGGTGGACTTGAATTTTCAAGCTATTTAGTATCTCGTTTTGATACTTATATGTTAGATTTTTTTTCCCATTTCATCTGACACCTTCTATTGAATTTGTTGCAGTGAAAACAGTACCTTTTGGTGCTGATGAACTTCAGATTTGGAGTCTCGTATGTCCTCGTTCAACTAATACTAGTTGGCAACTCTTTATTGCGTCTTCCAATATCTACTTATCTTAGTTGGTATCAAAGAATGCCATTGTTTTGTTTACTTAAACAATTAAAACCATCAGTTTTTTGTTCCAACATTCATCCTAATTTTCATTAGGTGGAAATAGCCCTAGACTTTTTGGTTCTTTTATGTTGGCTTTCCTGGTTTATTTCAATTTTAATTTCTTGAAATCAAAATTTTCAGGTCTTGGAAGGTCCTTCCGATTCTCAAGTATATGAGAGGAAGAATGGCCTGCAAACTCCAGATGTGTGTATCTTCCTATAGCTTCTAATGATATCTTACATATGTTTGTGGGTAGTTCAAATTTGCCACTGTATAAAGGTTAAGCTAAATTGAACGTGCTGAAGTATGGACAGCTGGAAAAGAAGAGCTTTCATCTGTTATGGTGATCTTTGGGACTATGGTCAACGAGAGCACTGCAGTTATGAAAAAGGCATATGATTATGATTACCTTCTCAAGTTGATATATTCATGGGATTATTAGCTTTAATCTTTTCGGTTTATGTATGAAATAAAGATTCAGCGGCTCCATCATATGCTATTTAGTATCTCGAGTTTTTGCATCCTGATTTTATAAGTAACAGATCCGTTGGAATGACATCCAATACGCTCCGGCTTACGAAAGAATGGGAGATGCTTTTATCTGTACATGGCTCGCCTCTTGGAGTTTACGAGGACTGATTCAACAGTTTCCTGCGCACCCAGAACGCGTCTCTACCACGAATCTCACCTCCTTTTACTCTGTGCTTCATAAAGTTGTCGTCCGGAACTGGACACCGTCTACTAACTCCACGGTGGTAACAAAATTCCAAGCGTTGACATTGTTTGCAATTGGGACTAGCACGCTTAACTTTGGACGGCTGGTATTCAAGACAGTGCTCCAGTTTGCTGAAGGAGGAATGAAGTCTTCCAAGCTGCCATTTCCATTGCTTATTTATGGCATCCTTGAATCTCAAGGATTCATTCGTGATATTGACGAGCAATCATCATATGTCAACAAACAGCTGAAGATTGTTCCTGCCCTTTTCAAAGGAAACAGGAAAATCGACCTACCTTGGTCTGAGTCTCGTGCAGCATCTACGGTCTATGACACTCCCCAAGGCAATTCTGACACTCACACGCCCAAGGGATGTATAATGCTCTCAACGACTAGAATCCAAGCCCAGATAGATCATGCCCTGACCAAGATATTTCAAGCCAAAGCTGATCTGGCCTATTATGAGAACTTGGTTGATGACTTTCGACTGGCTCTGGAGGTAGCAGTCCATTCTCGAAAAAAGGGGGAGGAGAAGATCAAACTCAAGCTGCTGCTGGACCATCGGGCACCAAGGATGGTGATGCTGATGAAGGGACTGATGGTGAAGATGCTGATGACATAACTGCGTTTTGAAATGATCAAATACTTTTTATCTGATAGCTTTTATGATGTTTGCTTTGCTTACTTTCTCTTTTAATGTTTTGCTCTGTCAGTATGTTAGGTTCATGTTTTGCCTTCCCTGATGTAATTCTGCTTTAATGAACTGTTAATGATATTTTGTAGGTGTTGTCTCATGTGTTGCTAACACAACTAACAACACACGTGCTAACTTGATTTTATTCAAGGAGAGAAAATTTCTCGTATTAAGGGGGAGTTAACTGTAGTTTAACTGAGAAATTGAGCTTGATCTCATTTTGTCCAGAAAGGCAAAAATGAGGAGATTGAAGAGAAATATAATTTTCGTATTAAATTTATTTCCCTACATTAATTTTTCCTTGTTGATATGATTTTTAATATTTAAATATGGTTTTGCCTTTCTAGATAATATGATAATTAATGTGATAATTATGCTAAGATTTTTGTGATAGAATATCATTGTTTAAAAAGAGCTTGTTTCTAACAAAACTCTTATTTTTCATATTATGTAGGTTTTCTTGTTGATAAACCCTAGAGCTATAAATAAGATGATTCATCTCATGCAAAGGGTGGATGATTTACGCAGAAGCACATACATACTATTGCACCTTTGCACGCCATAAACTTTGGAAAAAACAATCTACAAGGTTGCTGTTGATCGAAGAGTGCTGAATCCACGTGTTGCCGTGATTGTTGGAGACATCTGCAGACAACAACTGTGAAGGAGTTGGCAGAAGATTTATTTTTGTTGCTCTAGTTTTTGGCACCGTGTTTTGCTTTCTTGAATTTGTTTTAGCAGTGTTGATAGTTTTAAAAAGCATTTTATTTTCTCAACGTGTTGAGAAAATTGATTTTTGATTAAAATCACTGGTGTTAGTTTGTGTAAACTCGTTGGTTTTCTAGTGATTACTTTTTCTCTGAGGCACCGCGCAAATATTTATACTTGTGCATAATTTATTCTGTTCCATCGTATTTACTTAAATTTAGTTTGTGTTACAAAGTTATATATTCCGTTGCATGTTGTCTGAAATGTTGTAACATTTGATACAACAATAAATTCTGATAAAACACAAAGTTGTGGTCACAAATACAATTATGATATTACTTTTTTTACTGTTAAACAAAGGCAAAAACTTGTGTGAGACGGTCTAACGGGTCATATTTTATGAGACGGATCTTTATTTGGGTCATCCATTCAAAAGTATTACTTTTTATGCTAAGAGTATTAATTTTTATTATGAATATCGGTAGGGTTGATCCGTCTCACAGATAAAGATCCGTGAGACCGTCTCATAAGAGACCTACTCTTAAACAAAATATGCCCCACATCTAACATGGTCTGAATATTGAATCTGCATGTTATTTTTTTGCCTGAGAAACCAAGTTTGATTTGATAAGATGAAACCTTTCATGCATGTTTCTCGTATTTATGTGTTAGATAAAATTCAAGAAAGTATAGAGATAAGAACGATTGTAATTATCTGATTCCTAAATAAATGCATTGTTTAGTTGTTTTAATAAAATGAAAAATAAGCAGAAGCACAAGTTGGTTTCAATTAATCTTGAATTCAATTAGTTGGTTTTTATAAATAAAAGCTTCCAAAAACCGTTTCTTATAGAGGATCAATGTATGTATATACGTGTAATGGTGAAATGCTATAATTTAAATCAGTCCTATAAATACAAATATATAATTTATAAAAATAGATTTTTTTTGTGATTGTCTTGAAACAGATCGACTCGATCCATATTTGTAGTCAAAAGTTATATATACTTTTAGTATAAAAAATAATATTTTTTATGGACTGGATAGAATAAGATTTTCGACTCATAAAATGATCCGTGAGATAGTATAATAAGAGTTTTTTTTTTAATATATATAGCGTCGAAAATATTGACTTTTATTCTTTGAAAACTTTTTATGTATTTGTTGGATTATGTAAATTCACACACGTTTTATTAGAGAAGGTTCCAAGGTGACCAATAATGGATATGATGGATCATAAACACCTTTTTTATTTGCTTAAATTAAATTAAATTAGAAAATAATCATGTAAGGTTCAAAATTAAGACGACGTAATCCAACTGCAAGCAAATCTAAGAAATATGAAAATGGTTAGTTAATTGATTTTAATTGCTAAATTGATTATGTGACATGTTTACATGATGTTTTAGTATTTTTTCTACTTACATACATTAAAATGTATTTTTAAGGGTTATTCGATTTGCGATCGAAAAACGGAGACCGGTGGCTGAAAAATAGAAAATATTTTTATTAAATAATTGTTTTTAATTATTTAAAATATGATTGATGTTTTTTCTTATTTTTGAAAATAAGGAGTTTTAAGGTGATTTTATAGGTCGGGACGTAATTTTTATCAGTGTTAGATTTTCAACAAAAATACGAATGTTCTGACAACTCGGCTAATAAATTCACAAACTTTTCTACTTAAAATAATTTTAATATTTCAATTGGGCTTAATGGACCTAATTAACCTCCTTAATGGGCCTAAACCTTGTTAGTGGATTTATTAAGTATATAATATACAAATTTCACCCCATAAACCTTTTAACCCCACGCCCCACTCCCCAATTCAATACAAACTCTTCTCTCCAACAAATCTCACGGCACACACATCAAACTTCAAGAGAATATTTGAATGTTTCAAAGATATTCAAGCCAAGGTCGTTCGTTGCCGTTCTTCGCAATCGTCAATGTTTATTCGTGCGTAAAATGCGCAAAGGAACGTCATATTCTTCCCTTCAAACATCTATCACACCATAGTAATTATCTAATCATATTTTGAAGGAAAACATGGCACACAAGTTGTTATTTTCGTAACTATATGCATACATGTTCTAAACTTGTTGTTTTTGATTCCAAAAACATGGTTCTATGTTGTCAAGGGGCTGCCATGGTTAGGATGTTGATCAAAGGTGTTTTACACAAGTGTTAGAATCCTAGAACATGCAAACAAACGCTGCAAACAAGAACCGAATCAAGATGGAACCACTTTCTGTCATAAGAGATCATAGGGGCTAGGTTTTGGGACATGATTGCTTGGCTAGACTTTGGCTGGGACCAGGGCTTGGCTAAGGTCTGTAAAGGGTCAAGGGTAGAGTCCTAGCCATGCTAGGACTCGAGTCAAGAGGGCTATGGAGGAGTCCTAGCAAACTAGGACTCCCACCCGAGAAGATCAAGTGCAGCGCACTTGATGTGCAGCCGCGCAGGATGAGCATGGCTCGGCCAGAGGGCTTAGGGCTGGGCTAGGGTGGTTCACTAGGATCCTAGGAAGGTGCACAAGTGTTTGGTCCAGGGGTTGGCTCGATGGCTAGGTCCTAGGCGCGAGATTGAATTGTCCATGCCAAGTGGGATTCTCGGCCGCAGCTTGCACTTGGGGGTGTGGCTTCGGTTTCAAGCTAGGGGTCGAGTCCTTGGGTGCTTAGGTTCCAATAGGGTCCAGGGGGAGGCTGGCTTGTGGTTGGCTCACGAGGGCTCGAGCGTGGCTCGATGAAAAAGTTAGGTGGCTCGAGGGTGGCTTAGTCGATAGTCTAGGGTTTTCTTTGTAAAAACAAAGTCGAAACATGGCTCACGGGAGTCGAGTCATGGTTCACGAGGGCCAAATAATTATTAAAAGTCTATGTTTTGAATTTGAGAATTTTATATTAAAGTTTGAAATTTTTCGGGATTAAAACGCCTTAAAAACGAATAATTAAAGATTAATTAAAAAGTCTAGTATTTAAGCTAAATAAAATTATGATAATTTTAATTTAGGCTTAAATAATTATTTGGGACATGTTAGAGTCAATGGAATTAAGAAAATGTCAAAAACGTGAAATTTTACGTCTAGGGGTAAAACGGTAATTTTACACCCGAAAATTAGTAAACGTCATGGCAATGTCCTGAATGCTGTTTTATATGCTATTATAATTATTTTAAATGTTTATGAATTTTTATATGTTAAAAATATGATTTTTAAATGTTTTTTACGATGAAACGATAACGTTAAAAGATATGTTTCATGCTTGGTTTAAAATAAAAACGTTATATGCATGTTTAATTTTTATAAAGTGATGAGAATACGAAATGTTGAAGGAAGTGAAGTAATTTTGACTAATACGATGATATGTTGGAGATAGCGTGAGGGAGAAGGTCCCAGTGGGAGCCCGACGATCGTATTTCCATGGACACAATATGATATGTTGATACGTAAGGCCAAGGCTCAGTTGATGGGTGAGAGTGTCGCTGATGTTTCCGCCGTCCAGTACTGTAGTTACATGTAGATGGTTCCATCACCCAACACATAGACGAACACGAAAGTCACAATTAACGATCTGAATTCAACGAAAAGAAAATGGAATTCGTATATGTTGATGATAATATGAATATGAACATGTTGATGATGATATGAAATGTTTATGAAAAGGTTTATGTTAAAGCTTATGCATCTTCATGAAATGTTTATTTTAAGTACAAATATTTTCACTGTTTTATGTGATCTGGATACGTATTATGTTGTTATCAAGATTATAGTGTGTTGAGTCTTTAAACTCACTAGGTGTGATCGATGCAGGTGAGTGTGATGTTGAGGGTAGTGGAGGTTCTGATGCCTGATCTGACTGGACTGGAGGTGCACATGACCCGAGAACCAGCGCTTCTATTTTTTCGCACTTATGATTTACGTTTACGTTCACGTTAAGAGATTTTACGACTTTTTATTTATACTTTTTGAGAGGTTTTTGAGAGATGTTAGAGTATGGGCTATACTTTTCAAATTATTGCTTTTAGGTTTGGTTTTATGTTAAAACAATTTCCATTGATTTTTCAAATATTAGTTGGTTGTTTTATTTTAAAATGAACCAAAAATATTTAATATATTTATTTAAGTATTCGGCCGAAATATGCGAGAGGTTTTTTTAAAAAAAATTTTAGTACTTTTTAAGCAAAACGAATGACAGACGTTTCAAATCCCATCATTAAAAATAGCTATTGCATGATAAAATCGTTAAAATAAAAAAAAATTATGAGTTTCTATAAATTAAAAAAAATTATGAATGATTAATTTTTATAAAGGGTGGGTTTTATATTGCCACTTATTTTTTATATATGGCATGATGACGTGTAACTAGTCATAATGAGTTATTTGAACTACTTCTCATAAAAATTTTTGTGTAAAATATTTAAATAAAAAAGCCATTTACACGATTGTCTCTTATTTTCGCATTTGTTTGAATAAATTATTTTTATTTTTTGAAAAAAATAATAAGTATTGTTATGCGATATAGATTTTATTGGTAACATGATTAAAAATTTAAGAGTAAATGGATTAAAAAGTATTGATATTAGTAGATGAATGGTACATTTTTATTGAATGAACAAAATGATGCAACAAAATAAATAATGGCCCCAAATTGTGAACGGTCACATAAGAATTATAAAATTAGCGAGGCTTCTAATTCTTATTGATATTGGAAATAAACAAAATTGGAGAATTTTAAAAATATATATGCAATACATAATTTACGTTGATTTTGACACTAATTGTGGGCAAAGTAAAAAATAAATAGAATGAGAAATTTTTGAACTTCTCTCCGGTACACATATATATGTCTCACCGGGGAACAAACACGTATAACCACGATTACACAATGAGCTTTAACATGTAACAACAATGTTTGGTCAAACGTCTATGAGTTAAAGTAATATTTGGATAGTGACCTTCAGGGAAGCTCTTTTGAGTTAAGTTGTTGAAGTTGTACCATTTGATCATTCAACCTGAGTGTAGGGGTGGGCACGGGTCGAGTTTTCGGGTTTCGGGTACCCGATTTTTCGGGTAGCATTTTCATTACCCGAACCCGATCCGATTCTGGACAATACCCGCTTTTTCGGGTACCCGAAAAGGTCGGGTTCGGGTTTTTTTTTTTTTACAAAATAATATTTTTTCATTTTTTGCCTATCAAATAATATATGACGAGAAAATAGGCTTATCAAAATAATATTGTCTCGTGAATGCCTACAAAAGTTAAACACAAAAAATATTTATCTCAAAACTTAGAATGAGTATTATAATTAACAAATCTTTAAATCAAGCATAAACTATTTATGTCCAACCAATTAGCTTAGCGACGATATATTACATGTACAAAATTAGTTTTTTTTTATAAAAAAAACAGTGACTTTTTTTTATTATTAAGGGAAAACGAGTTGGAGAGGTTCTAATATTGAAGAGATAAGAAACACAATCGAGAAAGCAACAAAAGTGATAAATTTTGTATAAATAGTGGAAAAACCCAAGAAACGCAATAATTTATTTGTTAATGACCTAACACCAAATTGATAACCTGTAAACAGAATGACACCCCTAACACAGACAGTAGTGAACAATTTGCAGACTTTCGAGAATAACAAACCAACAACTGTAAAAAACCCATTGAAGCCAAGATTCGAGCAAATCCAGAACGGGTCTCCAAGAAATAGCGATGGCCGATGTAATCTAAAACTCTTGGGACTGCTGCTCACAATCACCGACTCTCGTTTTAAGTAGATTGGAAACAAACGTATAGCCCATATGTTTTTTTTTTTTTTTTTTTGCAAAATGGGTTTCCAATTTATTAAACTGGATCAGTCCAATTATAAGCACATGTGTTTTTTTTTAAAAATAATCGAGTACCCGATCGAATAATTCGGGTAGCAATTCTATACCCGAACCCGATCCGACAAAAATATAATCGGGTTCGGGTCGGGTGGAACCCGAAAAATCCGATCCGATTGCCCACCCCTAGCTGAGTGAGCCGTAAAAAAAAAAAAGATGTTCAGATCATAATGAGTAAGTTTGTCTCTACTTGGGACATGGAAAACAAAAGATAAATTGTAAGAGTGATCTCGAAAATAATATTTGATAACACCAGAAGTGAGGCACATCCTTTCCTAGACTTATGAGTCTAACAACTCGATTGATTGACACTCAAGTATGTGCAGCGTCTGATGCCCATCTATTGCTTATTATGTGGCTCTACATTGCCACAAGTATTATAAGGAAATAAAATTACTTGACTAACATATATAGTTTTTGTTCTAGTTGTAGCACTTGATCCTAACAAAATATTTTGTAGTTTGTCTTTAATTTACGAAAATAGTTAACTCATTTAGTATAGATCTCATTATGACCACTTATAAACTATTGAGGATAAGAAGACCACTCATATATACTCATTCTTTTGAACCAATTTAGGTGACTTATTATTTTGTACAACACATAATTTGGAAAAAAAAATTGATCATTTATATAACTAAAATAAACATGTTTTAAAGTCGTCAAAATAAATTAGGTCGTCAGGTTGATCTATCCCGACTAGCCTAATATAACTAAAAACTGACGAGGGCCCCAGGTTGGTCCGTCCCACTTGCCTATTTTGATGGCTCTAAATCTGATAGATTCAATTCGATAAACTCAAGAAAAAACAAATTATGAATTTCAAAAGCGAAAAGCAAAGCTAGCCAAAAAGAAAGACCCGCCCTACCATGACCCTAAGCATTATCTCCCATGGAATTTTTTGTAGCATACCCAAACACAAAACACACATAACCCCAAAAAATTTAGCAATGCCTATCATTACAACAACCAAATTACAGTACAAAATACAATTATAAATTCAAAATGTGTATACGATACATAGGAAAATAAATCTTCATCTTAAAATGGAAAGTGGTAAATCACATAGAGCTAAATTATTTGAGATAAAATCACAAGAAACGATCGATATAAAATTGTATAAACACAATTTCGTCGATACAAGTCATTTTCTTCATATGAATACATCGAGATTCATTCAACGTTTATTTCTCATGATATAACTGTTGGGTCATCGTTTTTCTCGTGTCCTAATTGCAGTGGAAATTTTAAAATTTTATTTTGACTTTCAAAATTTTCTTTGGACACTCGTATGGTTTAAATTAAATAAACATATATAAATGTTTAGTAATGTACTTTAGTGAATTAATCACTTGACTCCAACTATTCCGGGACTAGCGGAGATAACTCTCGTTGAATTTCCCACGAACAATCTTCTTGAAATTCTTTTCTTCAATCTTCGAATCAGGTCCACGACCACATTACTAATTCCTCTTCTATCTTGCACTAGAAAGTATAGAAGATATTTTAACATTGAGATTAAAAAAAATTAAAAGGGCGGCTAAAACCTTGAAATTATTCAAGGTGTGGCCGAAATCTTGAGAGAGAATGGAAAGGAGGGATTTCGAAAATCATGCAACAAGAATAATGGAGGCTTTTTCTTGGAGGCTAGAGTTATGGCTCCATTACCTTAAAACAAAAGTCATAACCTAATTTTCATAATTCAAGATTTAGGTTCCATAGTTAACATTAATGAGCTTGATTAATTAATTGTACTACTCCAACTAGTTCAATTAATTATATCAAAGTCCATTAAGAACATTAATTATTTAGTATGTTGGACTTATACTCGTACTTGTCCATTAAATATACTTCTCATTATATTTAATTTAATATTTAATAAACTCAACTTTTGAATTTATTAATTTAAATTCTCAAATTTTATAAATTCAACTATTTCAATTTATTCTCTCCAAATTTTAAATATCGTAAAATCAACTCTTTGAATTTACTATATCATAAATTCAACTCTTTGAATTTATTTTCTCAAATTTAATTATCATAAATTCAACTCCTTGAATTTACTATATCATAATTTTATATAAATTAACTCTTTGAATTTATTCTCTCAACGGAAACAAAATGATCCAGTGCTTGTGTGACCCTCAATGATTCAAGAATACAGCTAGCCGTGGGTTCACAACTCATTGTGATTCAGGATATTCTCTTTATTCGGGCTTACTTTACCTCATTACATGCACCAACATTTGATCATAAGAATGTCAGAAATCATTTTCTGACAAAATCCATCGAATCATGGTAAGTACGTCTAGTAGCATCGTCCCATGATTCCCTAAATATCACTGATAGTGCCTGCAAGAACCAATCATTTAGGATTAACGTACAATACGGTCCCTTCATCTCATATACCCCGATCGAATCTGCAACCATTGGTTCATCGAGGGCTGCATATTAGATTCGATAGCTATGTGATACAATCATGAAATATTCATAGTGACATCGCATGCACAACTAGAGAACTCTTTCTCTAATGTACATCTCACACTCTGGCCAGAGATTTCATGCACTATTATTCCGTTAGATCACATAGGATATCCACACCCGTAGATGAGCGGTGAATTCTCGACTACAATGTACTGGCTCCTACACATGTCACAATTTCACCCAACCTCGCCACCTGGTGACCCTCGCGGAGTCAAAAAACGAGTCAAAGTACAATCCTAGTATGTAGCGACCTCAGTGTTGTTCCGGGTCATAAGAAATAATCATGTATAATCATAACCATAGACTTTTCCTCACATGAATGATAACCACATGAAAAATCCGAGGGAGGGTTGTTCGGTACAATCATCGTATGATTACCCGTCTGTATGACTAGACATCTCTATGTCATTACCATGAAACACGGTACACAACATCACAGATGTTGATCTCAATCTCAAGCAACCTTTATCCTTGTTTTTAGGCGGCTGAATCGACTAGTAACGAATTCAAAATATACAGTGTTTATAAATGAGTTTCAAAATCAATTACGATTCATTTGTATTAAAGTATAATTAAGGATTTTATCTATACTGATTACATGTGTATACAGATAAAGAGAAATGAAATCATAAAAAGTTAAATTATATTAAAATAAAGATTGTTTATTAAACTTGAGTCAATAAATTCCTTAGTCAACCGTTGGTTTGCAGGACATCTACTCTAACAATAATGTACATCTAAACTAACAACAATTAAGCACAAATTAGTATTTAGCTGAACTCAAAATTTTAATGTTATTATTCAAACTTGAACAAGAAGAGACCACATGGAATTAACTTTAAAGAAAAATTTAGAACGTAACAATAGTTATGAAATCGTCAGATTGAGGAATTGGACTTGTGTTTAAAGACTCACACCCACATCCCTTTTCTTCCATTTATGTAGCATTTCTCACACTTTCTAACTATTTGGTATTTACTGCTTACTAGCCATAAAA
This sequence comes from Primulina huaijiensis, assembly GCF_012295235.1. Taxonomy (NCBI): domain Eukaryota; kingdom Viridiplantae; phylum Streptophyta; class Magnoliopsida; order Lamiales; family Gesneriaceae; genus Primulina; species Primulina huaijiensis. The sequence goes on along the minus strand of NC_133314.1, from coordinate 17,366,333 downwards.
ACCGCGGCTCATTCTATGATACACATAGAGTAACACTCTCGATATTTTTGTATACATGATATTCATATGATCGTCTCAACGGCATACATAAAAATGCACCGAAAGTGTTACTAGCCCAAGTCATCACCATTGTCTTCTCAATTTCATTCACGTAAATATCTTTCAAATTTTCATATTATTATTTGTAAAATACGTGCGTGATGGCTTGTGCATAAGAGAAAGAGATATGGTCTGCTTGAGTTGAGAAGACAAACGTACAAAACAATAACTTATAATAATGATGTATTTTCACCTTCGACTACAGTCCTGCAGAACATGCATGTTTCATTGGGGCAGATGGACACTTAATTTATTACTCTTTTTTTTTTCCAATAATGTTGTTTTTTACTATTATTATTATTATTACAACTGGAAAAGGATAGGTGGGTCCTCGAGAGCTGTCTCATTTTTTTTTGTGCACGTGATCGTATTTGGAAGATGTTTGACTAAAATTATTCAAAACGATCTATAAATTCTTTTTAAAAATAATTTGTTAAAGTGTTTGGATAAAATAAGATAATGAAACTTAAAAATAATTAATAATATTAATTTAATAATGAAAATATTTACAGTATATAATAACTATTAATACGTATGATAACGAATTATTGTTGTTCATAATTATAATATAATTTATATTAAAATTAATAATAATAAATAAATATAATTTTAATAATAATTGACTATTAATCAAATTATATATTATGTTAAACATGATAATCGTTTGTTATTATGTGCGCTCTATTTAAGTCAATTGTGTTTTTATTGGTGTGCAATAATAGTCAATATTGAATTGTTGAGTGTAATAACTATCTTTGTAGGGTAGAGCAATCGAAACGTGATGTTTGAGTTGTTGTACGTTTTAAAATAATTGAGTTGGACCGTTACCACAAGCTATAAATTTTGGTAAAGTGACAAGTCATCGGTCCTACAACTGATATCAGTTCGATTTTTATTGATTGCAAGAAGTGCAATTATTGGGAGGAAGATTGTTCGATACAATAATTGTCTCTGCTTGGTATAGCAATCGAAACATGATTCTTAAGCTGTTGTACAATTTAAAATATTTGAGTTGTACGGTTATCACCAGCTATAGTTTTTGGTAAAGTGACAATCACTCGGTCCTACATTGGTAGAATAATCGAAATGTGGTGTTTGAGGTGTTGTACGCTTTAAATTTTGCATCATTACAGCACATTTTTAATTTTGATAAAACAACAAGCACTCGAAACTACAATTGACATCAGAGTCAATGTCACGATTTGATTCTCATTGGTTACAAAGAATGTTATTATATAGAAATAGATTGTTGGGGTGCAATAATTATCCATGTTCGGTAGATCAATCGAAAAAGTTAGGCTTGAGTTGTTGTACGATTTAAAATATTTGAGTTGCATCATTATCACCAGCTATAACTTTTGATGAAGCGACAAACGCTCGGTCCTATAGGTTTGGCATTTGTAAAATTCATAATTCTTTTAATTTATTTTTATTGTTTTTCCCGTATGATTATATTTGGATGGAAAATATCTTTTCGAGCATGTTTGACATTGAGAAGTAAATTATTCTGTTAATTTATTGTTATTGTTTTTTTTTCTGATTATATTTGGATGAAAAATATCTTTTCAGATTTTATAGAGAGGTGTTATTATGTCAAAATCACGTAAGAAACATATTTAAAAGTATCATGTGGATAAGTGAGAGAACATATATGAGTTATGATCATGATGTTTTCTATCTATTGTATTTTGATAAATTTAGTTGATAAACACTCGTAAACATGATGATATTCATTAAACATCATATAGATTCCGTGATCATATATATTTTTAACCATTACGTGCACTTTTCTAGTTTTAGAAAATAGACAACAATTAAAACAACAGATTGAATATGTTAATTTTGCAGTTGATTTTTTTTATCTGAACAGAATGGCCGTCTCTTGAGTCGCTCGCTTAATCCATCATACATGCACATCTCTTCTACTGGGAAAATGCTAGACTAGTTGTTGTTGTGTGCTTATTTGAAATCTTATTTGGCCCTTAAGTTTGATGTATCTTGTAAGTAAACATTTCAAATATATATATTTTACATTTGTCGATAAAAAAATATTACTTTATAGGAAAACTCCAATCTATCTTTTATATATATATATATATATTGATGTGATCCGGGCGAAATGTCAGTGAATGACTCAACAAAAGACCAATGTAACCAAGTGATGGTTGTGATATTGGTGTAAGAGTGTAGACAATAAAATGAATGAATCTAAATGTAAAGGGAGAACCTGGTATTTATAGTAGGGGATGCATTGATGACCTCGATCTGCGTGTTACCTACTAATTATAGTAGGGCGGCTGAGCATACTCTATATTCTGACATGTCCAATCGCACACTAGTCACATCTCGCATGTCTGACTTTTTCAACCACTTGGATCGGTGTCAGAGATAGGACGGCCGCCCACACCCTACCCTACTAGTGTACTCGAGTGTGGTGCTCATATCGAGGTGGTCCGGTTAGAATGCCTACCAGGGGCTTATATAAGAGCCCGGGCGTCTGGTTGCCCAGGGAGTAGAGCCCGGGATTTCACCTGCCCGGCTTCAGAAGAATCCATCTTGCAGATTGACCCTGATTTGGGAATCCATCTGATATCCCGGATCATCCATGACCCGGGCTCTTACAGGGGTATCATCACACATCCCTTAAATAGTCGGGCTAGAGTCATACTCGCTGTCCCGATTAGTCATGCTTGGATTCCCAAAGAGATGATCAATCTGGTTTTATAAAAGCATCGGGGGCTTCATGTCTCCCAGAGATGGGATGAGTAGCCGGAGTCTCGTGTCTCATTAGCTTGAGATAAGATGTCGGGGCCTCGTATCTCCCGGACTCGAAACGACCGAGGTACGGGTCCGCGGGCCAGGGTACGGAGACCTGGACCTAATAGATGACCGAGGTACGGGGCCTTGGGCCAGGGTACGGGTCCCTGGACTCGGTGAGCAGCCAGTGTACGGAGCCCTGGGGCTTCGCGTGGTCGAGGCGCGGAGCCCCGAGCCAGGGAGCGGAGCCCTGGACTTAATAGATGATCGAGGTACGGGTCCTCGGGCCAGGGTACGGGTCCCTCGACTTAATGAGCAGCCAGGGTACGGCGCCCTGGGGTTCGGCGTGGTCGAGTTGCGGAGCCCCGTGTCAGGGTGCGGAGCCCTGGAATGAATAGATGACCGAGGTACGGGGCCTTGGGCCAGGGTACGGGTCTCTGGACTTAATGAGCAGCCAGGGTACGGAGCCCTGGGTTTTGGCGTGGTCGAGTTGCGGAGCCCCGAGCCAGGGTGCGGAGCCCTGGACTTAATAGATGACCGAGGTATGGGTCCTCGGGCCAGGGTACGGAGACCTGGACTTAATAGATAAGATGCCGGGGCCTCGTGCCTCCCGGACTTTAAATAATGTGCCGGAGCCTTATATCTCCCGGACTTTAAAGAATGTGTCGGGGCCTTATATCTCCCGGACTTTAAAGAATGTGTCGCGGCCTTATACCTCCCGGGCTTAAGACAATATGTCGTGGCCTCGTGTCTCCCGGACTTTAAATAATGTGCCGGTGCCTTATATCTCCCGGACTTTAAAGAATGTGTCGCGGCCTTATACCTCCCGGGCTTAAGACAATATGCCGGGGCCTCGTGTCTCCCAGACTTTCAAGATTTTGCTTCTCCTGCTGTATTAGTTTTATTAAAAACCAAATCACTAACCTGGAAATACTGAATCTAAATTCATTTCCGATAGAGTGAAACTTCTCTAATTGAGCTAAATTAGGTGAATAATATAGTTGTATGCTACTGAGTACATAGCAAATGCTCTTCATGCCAATCCGGGATAGCTGCTGAGCTTTGAACCCATATGAAATCCACATATAAGATCTGAGTGCCGAGCTGGTCGGACTTGTATGTTTGCCAAGCAGAGTTGGGCTTATTTTTGAATGGAAACCATATCTACGTCTTGAGCTCAAATTCCCACAGACGGCGCCAATGATGCGATCCGGGCGAAATGGATGAGCCGGGTCGGGTGCTCCACCGGATCTGCTATCAACATAATGAAGGGAATAAGAGTAAGAAGATATATTTCCGCAATATGGCTTCAGCTGTAACCTGCACACAAGGAGATGAACTCGTGAATGGCCGGAGGGGAGTCCGGCGTGGCCACTCCGATGCTTAAGTCAGTGAATGACTCAACAAAAGACCAATGTAACCAAGTGATGGTTGTGATATTGGTGTAAGAGTGTAGACAATAAAATGAATGAATCTAAATGTAAAGGGAGAACCTGGTATTTATAGTAGGGGATGCATTGATGACCTCGATCGGCGTGCTACCTACTAATTATAGTAGGGCGGTTGAGCATACTCTATATTCTGACATGTCCAATTGCACACTAGTCACATCTCGCCTGTCTGACTTTCTCAACCACTTGGATCGGTGTCAGAGATAGGACGGCCGCCCACACCCTACCCTACTAGTGTACTCGAGTGCGGTGCTCATATCGAGGTGGTCCGGTTAGAATGCCTACCAGGGGCTTATATAAGAGCCCGGGCGTCTGGTTGCCCGGGGAGTAGAGCCCGGGATTGCACATGCCCGGCTTCAGAAGAATCCATCTTGCAGATTGACCCTGATTTGGGAATCCATCTGATATCCCGGATCATCCATGACCCGGGCTCTTACAGGGATATCATAAAGTCCATGAGACACGAGACTCCGGCTCCTCATCCCATCTCTGGGAGACATGAAGCCCCCAATGCTTTTATAAAACCAGATTGATCATCTCTTTGGGAATCCAAGCATGACTAATCGGGACAGCGAGTATGACTCTAGCCCGACTATTTAAGGGATGTATGATGATGCCACTGTAAGAGCCCAGGTCATGGATGATCCGGGATATCAGATGGATTCCCAAATCAGGGTCAATCTGCAAGATGGATTCTTCTGAAGCCGGGCAGGTGCAATCCCGGGCTCTACTCCCCGGGCAACCAGACGCCCGGGCTCTTATATAAGCCCCTGGTAGGCATTCTAACCGGACCACCTCGATATGAGCACCGCACTCGAGTACACTAGTAGGGTAGGGTGTGGGCGGCCGTCCTATCTCTGACACCGATCCAAGTGGTTGACAAAGTCAGACAGGCGAGATGTGACTAGTGTGCGATTGGACATGTCAGAATATAGAGTATGCTCAACCGATCTACTATAATTAGTAGGTAGCACGCAGATCGAGGTCATCAATGCATCCCCTACTATAAATATCAGGTTCTCCCTTTACATTTAGATTCATTCATTTTATTGTCTACACTCTTACACCAATATCACAACCATCACTTGGTTACATTGGTCTTTTGTTGAGTCATTCACTGACTTAAGCATCGGAGTGGCCACGCCGGACTCCCCTCCGGCGCCCATTCACGAGTTCATCTCCTTGTGTGCAGGTTACAGCTGAAGCCAGCGAAAACAAAAGTGATATTGAATCAATTTGAATGGTTTTATTTTAACTTTAGTATGATAAATTGTTAGTTAAGATAATTTTGTTTGATAATCGTTTGTTATTATGTGTGTTCTATTTAAGTCAATTGTGTTTTTGTTGGTGTACAATAATAGTCATTATTGAGTTGTTAAGTGTAATAATTATCATTGCTATGTAGAGCAATCGAAACGTGATGTTTAAGTTGTTGTACGGTTTAAAATAATGAATTGAACCATTATCACAAGCTATAATTTTTGATAAAGTGACACGCCTTCGGTCGTATAACTGGTATTAGATTGATTCTTATTGATTACAAAAGGTGCAATTATTGTGAGGGAGATTGTTCAGTGCAATAATTTTCCCTGTTGGGTAGAGCAATCGAAACGTGATGCTTGAGCTGCTGTACAATTTAAAATATTTGAGTTGCACGGGTATCACCAGTTATAGCTTTTGGTAAAGTGACAATCATTCGGTCCTACATAAGTAAAACAATCAAAATGTGGTGTTTGAGATGTTGTACGATTTAAATTTTGCATCATTACCACCAATTATAAATTTTGATCAAACAACAAGTCATCGGTCCTACAATTGGTATCAGAGACAATGTCACAATTCGATTCTCATTGACAGCACAGAATACAATTATTGATATATAGATTGTTGGGGTACAATAATTATCCATGTTCGGTATGTCAATAGAAATGGTTAGGCTTGAGCTGTTGTACGATTTAAAATATTTGAGTTGCATCATTATCACAAGTTATAACTTTTGGTAAATCGATAAGCTCTCGGTCCTACAGGTTTGACATTGGTAAAATTCATAATTCTTTTAATTTATTTTTATTGTTTTTCCCGAATGATTATATTTGGATGAAAAAAATTTTTACGAGCAGGTTTGGCATTGAGAAAATAAATTATTCTGTGAATTTATTTTTATTGTTTTTATCTTATGATTATATTTGGATGAAAAAATATCTTTTCAAATTTTATAGAGAGATGTTATTATGTCAAAATCATGCAAAAAAAACGTATTTAAAAGTATCATGTGGATAAGTGAGAGAACATATATGAGTTATAATCATGATGTTTTTTATTGGTTGTGTTTTAATAAATTTAGTTGATAAATACTCGTAAACATGATGATATTCAAACAATTGTAAATATCATCTAGATTTCATAATCATATTTTTAATTATTAGTCACTCATGTACGATGCACATGCATTTTTTTAGTTTTGGAAAATAGAAAACAGTTAAGACAACAGATTGAGTTAATATACTATTCCATTGAAAGTTTTGAACATTATTAGTCCATGAATGGCAATACAAGAGATTCACTATTTAGAAGACCATAATAGGCCACATGAAATTGACCCTTCAAAGGGAGGGGTGCCCATCAATTGCAGAACAAAGACAACTCATAAGGCTACCCCTCTTGCTCCTGTGAATAGTACCCCTCCCTGCCCATTAGAGTTAGTTCTAAGTCCAACTCATGCTCAGTATTATCAATTTTATATATGAACGTATTCTAAACCATATTAACTCCAACATAAGAATTATAACATTGTGCTTGTTGAGCTTTAATATGTTAATTTTGGAGGGCTAAACTCATTAAATTTTTTATCTGAACAGAATGACCGTCTCTCGAGTCGCTCGCTTAATCCATCATGCATGCACATCTTATCCTCTCACGCATTACATGTTATGTGGGTGTTTTTATAGGCCGGAACTTCTCATTCATAGTCCAAGATCACATTTTTCTATGCGTGAAAGGTATTGTTTTTTCCTCTTTTTATTTAGTGCAATACAAGAGCTCTCTTTTCCATGTAAAGAAAGAAGGATATCACATATTTATCTTTGTTTCTTTTTGAAGTGAAAGATCTAAAGCAAGTATCTTTAATCCATGCTTTACTTTTTTGCCCATTCTTTAGAACTATTCCATATTCTAATAAAGCTCAAATATACACTCATATGGTGTGAATTGGGCCCAATATTTTGTAGGACAAAGGCAGGGAAAAGGAATAAAGTTACCACATTTGCTTCTTCGATGCAACATGAATATTACAAAATTATATATTGATCATTCTTCAAAAAACAAAGTAATGATATATTAATAATCACCATCCCACTGTTTTTGCAGGCACATGACCCCAACTCCTTCTAGCAGCGGGAATTGCGAGGCAAACCCACAAAAGTGCCAAGCTAGATTTTGCATCAGTCCAACTCGATGTTTTGATTTTGAGGTCTTGCCAGTTAACCTCGGACTCGACTGACACCTCAGGACTCAACCACCGGCGAACAATTTCCTTCAGAAACTCGAAGGTGGGGAAGTGTTACCATTTACCAGATAAGCTTGTATAGCATAAAGTGTTGATCACATTTATCTGAACAAATCAGCAACCTCAATATGATCATGAATTAAACATTGAGATGTGCTTAAAATTCAGCTTGAAAACTAGACTAGAAACAGCTAGAGGACAAAATTTTATGCCAAAGAAGTTTATTATAAGGATGGTACACAGCTCCCAGTATGGGCACAAAGTGCAAGCCATGCAGATTCTGCAAATATTTTGGATCCAATACAGAAAATGGTCCTAAATTTTCCTTTGTTTTTTCTCAGCGCTAGAAAAATATAATACAATTATACATTGATAACTACAATGCCAAACTGCAGATCTTCTGGTGTCATTTTCAATCTTGGGGTCAATGATCCTGCGTGAAAAACTATGCCATAGTGGCAAGAATTGATTAAAAAATTTCCACTTCACAACTTTATTATAATTTACACATCCACGAAATATCAGAATCTATGGTTATCATTAATCAGATATGTGAAAGCCAACTCAGCCATTCTTGATTGCTGAAAGTGCAATTTCATCATCTGTCACTCAAAATAAAGGCCATCACTTTGAGCAAAGTTGAAGGGTGATTTGGTCATTCGAATAAAGACGGAGGGAGAAAGAAATAAAGGGTGGGGTGGTGAATCAACTTTACTTTTTTGTTCTCTTAATATTTAACTTTAAATTTATAATATCTATCAAACGTTCTTATTTGTTCCCCCCTCCTTCGTCTTTCTTCTTTTGCTTAAACTAATGATAAGCTTCTTCAAAAAAATTTACTCCAAATTTGATCTTATATTCTCATTTATCTCTTCTGGTGTGAAAGAAAAAGAGAGCTAAAGGAAGAAAAGGAGTGACTTAGCTTCTTCCTTGAAGTTGGAGACGCTTTTCTAAAAGATGATTGATTCTTCAAAATGCATACTTGAAGTTCTTCGTATACTCTTTATCCTCTTTTACTTTTGTAGGAAATGTATCATCTGCCCGCCTCTTTTAACCCTTTCTTTGTTCTTCATGTATTTCCAAACTTGTTTCCCATGAAATATTTCCAAGAAAATATGGTGTCCTTTATCTTCGTCACGCTCACATTCTTCTGCCTTGTGGACAGTTCTGTTTCTTCATCTATTGTTTCCGATTTTCAGGCTTTAATCGCACTGAAGCGAGGATTTCAGTTCTCTAATTTGGCTATAAGCACTTGGAATTCTTCTAATCCCACCTCGGTTTGTTCTTGGGGTGGAATCACGTGCCTCAATGATAGAGTAATATCTCTTGATATATCGAATCTTGCTCTGTATGGCTCTGTTTCCCCTGAAATTTCAAGACTTGACAAGCTGGTGGAGCTGTCCATCGACGGAAACAACTTCACTGGTGAAATCAAGATAGAAAATATGAGCAGCCTTTCCTTTCTCAACATATCCAATAATCAGTTTAGTGGGTCTTTGGATTGGAATTATTCTAGCCTTGCCAATTTAGAAGTGATTGATGCATATAACAACAATTTCTCTGATTATCTTCCAGAAGGAGTATTGAGTTTGAAGATTATCAAGCACTTGGAATTAGGAGGAAACTATTTTCAGGGTGAAATCCCCGTAAGTTACGGGAATTTAGTTGAACTGGAGTATTTATCATTGGCAGGGAATGATCTTCATGGGAAAATTCCGAAGGAACTGGGAAATCTTACTAATTTGAGGGAGATTTACTTGGGATATTACAATATTTATGATGGTGGAATTCCAAAGGAATTTGGGAAGTTGGTGAATTTAGTTCACATGGATCTTTCAAGTTGTCAATTGCATGGTTCAATCCCTTCAGAGGTGGGGAATTTGAAGTCGCTTGACACTATCTTTCTGCATGTAAATAGACTCTCGGGGCCGATCCCAAAGCAATTAGGTAACTTGACAAGACTTGTAAATCTTGATCTTTCTGTCAACACATTCACAGGAGAAATCCCATACGATCTCATCAACCTCAAGCAAATCAAGCTTCTCAATCTGTTCATGAATAGCTTGCACGGCTCAATACCAGGATTTGTTGCTGATTATCCCGAGTTAGAAACTCTTGCAATCTGGATGAACAATTTCACAGGCGTTATCCCAACGAATCTTGGCCAAAATCAGAGGCTGCAGGACCTGGATTTGTCTTCAAACAAGCTCACTGGTACAATCCCTAAAGACTTGTGTTTCTCAAAACAGCTTCGAATACTAATACTTCAAAAAAATTTCCTCTTTGGCTCAATTCCAGAGGAATTGGGCATGTGCACAAGTCTGGTAAGGGTGAGGTTGGGGTATAACTACTTGAACGGAAGCATACCAAGTGGCTTTATTTACTTGCCTCAACTAAATTTTCTTGAATTGCAGAGCAATATGTTGTCTGGGTTCTTGTCTGAGAGTAGTAAAAATTCGACCAACCAAACTATATTAGGCCAAATAAACCTTTCAAACAATCAGATTTCAGGAATTTTGCCATCATCCCTTTCAAAATTTTCTTCCTTACAGATCCTTTTGCTAAGTAAAAACAACTTTTCTGGTCCAATCCCTCCTTCGATAGGTGAACTCCACCAAGTAGTACGAGTTGATCTTAATGGTAATTCGCTTGCTGGCGAAATCCCACATGAAATAGGCAATTGTCTCCGTCTCAATTATTTAGATTTGAGTATGAACAATTTATCTGGATCAATACCAGAAGAAATTTGCAATATTCGAATCTTGAATTACTTGAACCTGTCAAGAAACCACTTGAATGAAGCCATACCCCAATCCATTGGCTTGATGAAAAGCCTTACAACAGCAGACTTCTCATTCAACGATCTCTCTGGAAAACTACCCGAATCAGGGCAATTTTTAGTGTTCAATGCTTCATCATTCATGGGGAACCCTGGACTCTGTGGATCCTTATTGAACAACCCCTGCAGCATCACAACAATCATTAGTCCACCTAGAAAATCAAGCAATTCCTTCAAGCTAATCTTTGCCCTTGGCCTGTTAATATGCTCTTTAGTATTTGCCGTAGCAGCTATCATCAAGGCCAAAACATTCAAGAGAAGTGGCTCAAATTCTTGGAAAATGACCGCCTTCCAAAAGCTTGATTTCACAGTTTCTGAAATCCTGGAATGCGTCAAAGATGGCAATGTGATAGGCAGAGGAGGAGCTGGGATCGTTTACCACGCCAAAATACATAACGGAGTTGAAATCGCTGTCAAGAAACTGCTGGGATTAAACAGCATTAACAACCATGATCATGGCTTCAAAGCTGAGATTCAAACACTAGGCAACATCAGGCATAGAAACATAGTAAAACTCCTGGCATTTTGTTCCAACAAGGATACAAATATTCTTGTGTATGAATACATGAGAAATGGCAGCTTAGGGGAAGCGTTGCATGGGAAAAAGGGTGGACTCTTGAACTGGAACTTGAGGTACAATATTGCAGTGGATGCTGCCAAAGGGCTGTGCTATCTTCACCATGATTGCTCGCCTTTGATCCTGCATAGGGATGTCAAGTCAAACAACATATTGTTAAATTCAAGATTCGAAGCACATGTCGCAGATTTTGGTTTGGCCAGATGCTTGGTGGGTGGAGGTGCCTCTCAGTGCATGTCAGCAATTGCAGGATCTTTCGGTTACATTGCTCCAGGTACATTTCTTTTGTTACCTTGTTCCGTTTTGCTTAAAAAAGTTCGGTTCCGCTACAGCAAGTTTGCTACTTGTGTGAAGTGTGTTATCTGTTGGTAGTTATTTGACTCTCAAACTTAAAGTATGAGGAACAACATCTTCATTTCATAGCTTCCCTTTAGTGTTACTCTAATTCATTTCATCTACATTGGTCAATGTCACTCATCAATACATGGTTTGTGTTATCAGATTCTTGTAATGTTAACACGCAACATAGAAACATTGACGGGGAAAGATCTAAAAGCATTACAGTTAATACATTATACATACTTAAGAACAAGGGTGCAAAACTTGTGCTAAAATACAAACGACATCAATTTTCAATTTAGAAAGTCACAGTTCCTACTCCGCTCTTGTAGTAGGACACTACTTTCCAAATTCCAACTTAAACTTGCATCAGGCAGGAACTTTGGGAAATGGGCCGGCAAACATTAACGTACCAGAGAACATGCGGTCCATCTTACACACTGTGCCCACAACTTTAAACCTGGAAACAAAGCTTTTCTTTTCGTGAGAATCAATGTAGCCATGAGGAAAATACTTTTCCAAATCATCTAATGGTGGATAATCTTGCAGAATACGCTTACACGTTGAAAGTTGACGAAAAGAGCGACGTCTACAGCTATGGAGTAGTCCTCCTCGAACTCGTCACAGGCCGACGGCCGGTTGGAGAGTTTGGCGAAGGAGTGGACATTGTACAGTGGATCAGGTGTTCGACGGATTTCCGCAGAGAAGAAGTCACTCGAATCATCGACCCGAGGCTGACCGTCGTCCCTAAGGATGAAGCCATGCACTTGTTCTTCGTCGCAATGCTATGTATCCAAGAAAACAGCGTCGAGCGGCCCACCATGCGGGAGGTGGTGCAGATGCTGTCGGAATTCCCCCGACGATCGCCGGAACTCCAATCGTCTTCATCGGGAAGTGGGTTTCAGTTACAGCAGCAGAAGAAGAATCCTGATGAGAAAATTCCACATGATCTTCTTGTGTTAAGTTCTTGGAACTAAGCCTTTTTTTTTTGGAGAACACATACTTCAGTGTGGTATGAATTTTTATTTTGTTTTTCTTTTTATTTGTTCTAATATAAATATTTAATTAATTATAATATAAAATGTGAGATTATTTTACTATGGTAAAAATTATTCAAGCTATATTTTTTTTGATAGTATATTGAAGGATATATCTTGTGGATTTTTATAAAATAAGCTATTTAAATACAATAAAAATATTATTTTATATAATTTATAATAAAGATAATTCATTACATAACGAGTTAGTTGAAAATCTGATGAGTCGAAATATTTTGATTATATTTCATAGACCAGTGATCAAATGACCAGTACTGGTGAAAATGGTTAGAAAACAAGTCTATAGGTATTCAAAATGTCAATAAACTTTTAATGACTCTATGGAATTCTATTAAGTACAAGAATTATAGCTTAAGGTACAACAATAAAATGTCAACAAAAGTCTATGATTCAACCTAAAGATTTGTATGTACATTTAATTGAGAAATCTCCTAAATTCACATACTCAATACAAACTTTCATTCTTTTCTCATCTATTTATTTTTCTTTTTATTTGTACTTTTTAAAAACATAATTAAAATTTAATTTTTTTATTAATTATTATATAACATTTTATTTTTAATTATTTTCTTTAATTTTAGTTAATCTATATCTTAAATTATTGTATAAGCAAATTCATACCGATACTATACCAAAATTTTCGGTATACCGAACCAAAAGTCTATAGGTATTCAAAATGTCAATAGACTTTTAATGACTCTATGGAATTCTATTAAGTACAAGAATTATAGCTTAAGGTACAACAATAAAATGTCAACAAAAGTCTATGATTCAACTTAAAGATTTGTATGTACATTTAATTGAGAAATCTCCTAAATTCACATACTCAATACAAACTTTCATTCTTTTCTCATCTATTTATTTTTCTTTTTATTTGTACTTTTTAAAAACATAATTAAAATTTAATTTTTTTATTAATTATTATATAACATTTTATTTTTAATTATTTTCTTTAATTTTAGTTAATCTATATCTTAAATTATTGTATAAGCAAATTCATACCGATACTATACCAAAATTTTCGGTATACCGAACCAAAAAAACCTTACATTTTAAAAAAAGTTATAATTTATTGTTTTAAAATATTATATATTTTAAAATTTTGTATAGTTTTCCGTTATTTCGGTATATACCAAAATTTTCAAATTGGATATCGTTACCGTACCGAAAAACTCGGTATTGTTACCGTACCGTACCGAAATCTTCGGTATACTTAAAATTCGGTAAATTCAATATTTTTTGTTACGGTAATCTCGGTATACCGAAAAGTCGGTATTTTTTCCCACCCCTAACAGGGCTTGTATTGACATGTGCTATATTACACAATTTTCTTTGAAAGAAGTTTCAATTTGGTGAATTTCAAATTGAAATATATAATGAAACTCAATTGTCTTCATCAGCACAAGTTTATGAAGGTGACGACTTTGATCAGTTATTTAATACTCAAAAACAACAACGAGCAAATGCTAATGCATGGAAGGATACCATAGCCAATGGAATGTAGAACAATGTTGATCAAATTGTCAGTAATGATTAGATTTTTTTTTATAAAAGGCTACTCATTATTTTGAGTGTTATTTTAATAAAATTTTATTATGAACTTATAAAAATATTGTTCATTAATATGTTGAATTGACATAAAGAATTGAAATTTTGATTACAATAAATTGGATAGTTCATTTGTCGTTTTTCACAAATTAAATTGATTTAACTTTTAAGTAAGTAAAATTCATTTACATTCATAAATAAAAAAATAATTTAAAATTGAAGAGGTTATCTATGTCCAATAATTATTTTAAAAAAATTAATAAAAAATAAATCACAATTATAAACTATAAAATTCACATAATTCTATGAAAAAGTTTATAAAAATCTACAAAAATCTTGAAAAAAAGTCTATAAGAGTCTATGAAATTTGTTTTACAATTCTATGAGATTCCATAAAAGTCAATAAAAATCCACCAACTCCACAAAAGTCCATCATTTAAAAAAAGTCATTAAAAGTCTTTGAAAGTATAGAATAAATACACCCCCTAAATGTTTTGTCTGTTTATTTTGATAACTGATCTATAAGATATAATCAAAACCCTTTAATATCAAAATTCTCGAAAGAAACCATTCAAAATAATGGGAAAAAAAGTTGAGAATTCGAAAGATTGAATTTGATTAAATAAAAACAATAAACATCCCAAAATGAAACCAAAATAAAATCCTATTTAAAAACATAACTGAGAAAGCAACAAAATTCATCTCAAGAACATGCATGAACCAAGAATCCACAATTCAAGTTGGCCCAGTGCCCCTCATTTGATACTGCATGAGATCCACATCATCGAGGCTCTCCCTCGTAAAGAATGGCTGCTGCGCCACCGCCGCTGCCTGAATCTGCATCGGAAACAACCCCGGCATCATATACGACGACGGAGCCACCTGTGGCGCATAAAATCGCGGCAACGACGTCCGTGGGCTGTGACCTATCATAGGGTCCATTGCTGTCGACTCGTAGAAAACCTGATGCTTAAACGAAATGTTCCCACTAGTCGATGCACCCCCGAATTGCATGCAATGATCACTATCACTCAACATGAGCATTGTCATTGAATTATGCTGGTTCATGGAATGCAATTCTTGGTTATGATCCAAATCAGGGCAATGCATAGGTTTCATTGAGGATATTGCTGGCTGGTTTATGACTTCGAATTCGATATTCCCTCTTTGGATCATCCCTGGATTGTAAAAACTTTGGTTTTGGGATGGATTCAACCCCCCAAAATCAGTCAAATTCACATCAAAAACCTCTTTACTTCTCTTCAGATGAACTGTTGCTCTAATGTGCTCATATTTGGCCCTCAAATTTGCAGCAAATTCCCTCAACTGCGCTTCTGTCAAACAGTTCATGAAATCAATCCAAGTGGGGAACCTTGCTTCCATGTTCTTTTTCCGAAGCTTCGAAAGCTCGTCCTCGATCTTTTTCCTCCTGTCATGGAAGAAATCAGACAAGCCATACGACTTGTTTCCCGAATCCTTATTCTTGGCTTTGTGAATGTCGATTATACGTCGCATCTCATCGATGTTTTCGGGCCAGAATTCGGGGTCAGTGGAAACCTTGTCCTGTTTCGGACCGTAGATTATCATGCATGCTTCAACAGCACAAAGTGTGGTGAATTCTTTGATTTTTCTAATCAAACCCTCTTTTCGTTTCTTGAAAGTTATGCTTCTTGATTTTTCTTTGATTATTAATTCCATATTCAATTTTGCTCTCCCCATATCTGCATTCATTAAATTAAAATTATTTTAAAAAAAACGAAGTTAGCCAAGTTTAAATAACTAAATATACAATGGGTGGGGCAAAATAATCTTGAAAATTTGTTTATCCACAATATATATTATATTAGATTAATCATCTTCAAATTTCTTAATCTAATATAATTCCGATTCTATTTCTGACATTTGTATTACATAAAAACATAAAACTTTGAATTATGAACATCAAATACTTGAAAAATGACCAAAAAAATTCATTCTTAAATAATTATTTCAATTAATCCCCAGAAAATCTATACAAAAAAAATAAAAAATCTGAAGTTTTTGAATTATAACATCAAATTTTTTTACACAAATTATTTTACGAACCAAAAAAGATTGTTCCACACATAGAAAAAATAATTCATATGCACACAACATTTGCAAAGGATTATTACTATTATTTTTTAAAAAAAAAGTAATGAAAAAGGGTATGTTAACCATAACAAAGTACCTGTATGCAGAAGTTAATGGCTTCTTTCTTGCGAGAGAATTTGAATAAAATTAGTTCAGAATTATTTTCATTTAATTTAATTTAAATAAGGTTTGTTAATATGGTAAATATAATATATGGTAAGAAGAAGAAGAATTAATTATGAATAATCAATAATGTGAACAGAAAGATTTACTTCTTTTAAGTGATTTCCATATCAATTTGTAATTATTTACGGCATAATTAATGTATTCAATCATGTTAATATAATCTTTTACAATATATAATTTTCGATTTTTTTTAGGGGAATAAATTAATTCGTGCTTAATTACATGTCCTAATTTACTTGTCTTAGTGAAAAGTCTAATTAATGACCTAATTTAATTATTCAATTCATTTTTGAGACCCAAATTAATTACAAAGGCTCAAGCCCGCTAGACACTCCAAAAAAAATCTATAAATAGGAGAGGATTCTCATTATTCAAGGGAGAGATGATTTTATGCTTAAACTTTTTAGCTCTCAATTAACATCTTTATATTGTTTTCTGACTTGAGCGTCGGAGTGTTTACGTCGGGCAAACCCGGCGTCTCTGACATTTGTTTGTAACGCAGTTGATAACCCACAAAAATTTCTCTCCACCAGCTACTTGTACCCGTTTACGAGCTAGCTAGAATATCATTTTACGATTACTTGAATTCGTTTACGAACCTGCATAGCAATTCGGATAATCACAATTTTTGGCATATTAAGTTGATTTTTAAGTTTTTTACTAAATTAATAGTTGATGACAGATCAGCATCGTAATTATGGCTTGATTAATTTGATTTAGATACCTTGTTGAAATTAATGTGAAGTTAATTGCAATTTCGGTTTTTATTTATTTTTCAGAGTAGGTCTCTTGTGAAACGGTTTCACGAATCTTTATCTGTGAGACATGTCAACCTTACTGATATTCACAATAAAAAGTAATATTCTTAGCATAAAAAGTAGTACTTTTTCATGGAAGACCTAAATAAGAGATACGTCTCACAAAATATGACTCGTGAGACCGTCTCACACAAGTTTTTGCTTTTTTAAAATTATTGTGTTTCAAAACTTATTGGGCCAACCAAATAACTCCATTTGAAGTCTGAATTGAGTTTTTTTTTTTTTTTGTGAATTATTGGAGTTTAAAATGAATGGATTGTCGTGATTTAAAAAAATGAAAGCATTGTGTGGTTTTAGGTACATTAGTCAATTTGATTTCTCAAAGAGATAGATGGCCAACTCACTTCGTATTTATAGACTGGTTTGAGTTAAAAATATGTCTCATAAAATTAATTTTGTAATACGATCAAGATTTTGTATTTCTTAAAAGGTTTTCATAATTGAAAAATATACATTACATCGAGAAAAGAACATACCAAAAACAATTTATATTTTTAGACTAAAACGTATATAAACATTGACTAGCTTTGGTCACATTTGAGGCATGAAATTATACTTTTAGAAAAAAAAAATTATTATGTAAACATTGAAGAACGTAGTTCATATGTGAGGCATAACCACATTGTGATATTTTAATAATACAGCGGTCAAGTTTTACGACATACCGTGGGCAAAGTAATGATAGTACTGCCTCCCATCACCGCTTAGTTTCCTTTTGTGGACGGGGCGTGGGTTTGGTAGGTGCCAATAGAGATGTCAAAACGGGCAGGCGGGGCGGAGCGGGGCGGGGGGCAGCCCGCCATTTTCGCGGACCTCTAAATGGCCAACCCAGCCCAACCCACCCCGCCTAGTCCGGTTATTTTTAACCCGCTTATTTTTTTAAGAAAAAAATACTAAACAATATTGCAGTAAACATAAAAGAAAAATATATTTCAGTCAAATAGTTTCATAAAATACTTAAAAACATTGAAATAAGAAAATAAGAAAGCATCAACATAATCCATAAAAAGTAAAGTGCTTAAACCAAACATGACGATTGAGATATGGAAGAGAATAGAAAGTCGAGGAAAGAGACGATTGTAAATTTAGAAAATATTATGTGTTCAACAATACACTTAATTATCAAACCTCCGCTGANACTTTTTCAGACCTGTTGCCGATACTAAGTAGCAGTCAAAAATTTGTATCCATTTTTCATGATATTATGCATGGATCAGGTATATCATGGCGAATTCTTCAGAAAAAATGGTGTCTTCCACAATGGAATCTGATAAGTGAGATTTCGTGTAAGTGTTTCCATAATCTTCTTCTGTCCGAAGAAATGATTCATCGAAATAATGAGTCACCATTGATATCGACACATCTGAGATCGCCAAATGTTTGGGAGTTCATCTATTCAATCCTTTTCCTCNAGAGATTTATTCCAATTTTTATATAAAACTTAAAACTTAAAAATATAAAAAAAAAATTCTACCCTAATTTGACGGGCCAACCCGCCCCGTTTGGGCTCGACCCATCTTGGCCCGCAACCCAAACGAGCTCAGCCCATTTGGCCCGCCTCCAAACCAATTTTTATAGCGGGGCGGGCCGGCCCGATGGGCCTGACCCAATTTGACAAGTCTAGGTGCCAAGTATATTTTGTTTGACATAAATAGTAAAATATATAAAAAAAAATTTATGTGTATCAGATTTAAATGTTGTCTCAAATGTTATAACATTTAGTGACAACACGTAGCTTAATTAAATAACATACAATTAAATAACTTAAATTAAAATAACTCAGGATAAATTGTGCACAAGTATAAATACTTGCGCAATATCTCAGGGCAAAATAATCACTAGAAAATCAATTTCAATTTACAAAAACTAACACTAGTGATTTTAACGAAAATCAATTTTTCTCAACACGTGGAGAAAATTAATTGCTTTCTAAAACAATCAACAGAACTAAAACATATTCAAGAAAACAAAAAACATGGTGCCAAAAACTGAAGTAACAAAACGTGATCTTCAGCCAACATTTCCATGCGTGTTGTCTACAGATATCTCCAACAATCACGGCAACACATGAAACATCACTCTTCAAAACAGCAACTTCTTTATGAATTATTTTTCTCCGCAAATCACAACGTGCAAAAGTGAAACAATAAGCACCCACAAAAAAGTTCCAAGAGAAGAATCAAAAGCCAAAAGTCACGAGAGCAATAATCGAAGAAGCTCTTTCCTTAGCTTGTTCTCTTACTTAAAGTTTCCTCATCGTTTAGAGTTTATCTTCAAAAAGAAATTAACAAGATATGAAAATCAAGAGTTTTATTAGAAATAAACTCTTTTTAAATCAATAATATCATACCATAAAATCATTATCATAAATATCATATCTAGAAAGACAAAATCTTTAATTCAATATTTCACACAATCTTATAATAAGAAAATTATATTTAAAAAAAATTATTTCGGAACTAAATTATATTTTGAAAACCAAAGACTAATTTTCCTTTCTAAGGTTCAAATTCCACTCCCACGTTAGAACAAAGAAAATCCCTCCCCCACAGTTGTAATAATAATTGACAAAAAAAAAAAGGAACGATATTACTCTATTAGCATAAACATATTATTAAAATTGTCAACTCAAGTTTTACAGTCCAATTTTCTATTAACGAGAATTTTGTGATCATAGCTAGAAAACAGAAAAAGTAACAATATTTATAGCAAGTCTACTTGAATCCTACAGTCGTTTAGCACTTCAAACACACGAACTCAGAGCCTATGTTCGGCATAGATCAATCAGGTCCGCCAATTTGGAGAGACATTGTTGTACACCTGTAGAAGCCTGAAAGATTCTATTCCATAAATTTTGAAATGGCAGAATGAAAGGAAGTACTCCTCCGGGGGCGGCCAACCAACGAATGAGGGCCATTCCAGAAAGACTCAGAATTGTCTGCAAACAATGTTCCGCATAACTTTAAAAGTATTGGATTCTCCAGATAACGAAGATTCTCCATCATTTTAGCTCTTTGTTTCTTATCTAGAAATTCCTGTAGTTAGCCCAAGGAAGAATAACCATATCAATAACTTTTCCACCGAACATGAAGAAGAAAAAGAATGCCAGCAACTAGATTTCGAGATAACTAGATTTCGAGATTGATATGGTTAACTACCTTCGGCTTCTGTCGATCAAGTGCGGCATTTCCATCTTCTTCATGCACAGGCATCTCTTTCTTAGTTTCACTTGATATGCTGCCACCAGAGGCTAAATGTGGTGTATTTTCATCTCCTGATCTATGACCCATCGCCAAATCTTCGGAAACCTCCCTTTCTCCTGTAATTGTAACGTCATTCTCCTTTGCCTGGCTATACAAATTTCTGATATGTCCCAACTTCATATCTTGTCCTTGCCTATCTGCGTCCAAGTGGTTCTCTATATTTGACGAGGCATACATGCCAAAGGGACTCTGTCCACAAGAAGGCCCCTTAAGAAACTTGAATATTATTCTATTGGAAAAGGAGAAGAGGGGCGAACACTAGAACACTAGAGACAATGTTAGAAATTCTCTCCTGCTCTCCGCATTATCACTCTCAACACACAAGCTTCTTGATGAAAAATATACAGCTTTTGAAACTCTTTCGTACTCCCATATTCTCAATGACACGCAATACCAATTCTTAAGCAGACCACAGCCTCGGCCGCATACAAAAAGTATAAATTAAAGCTCAAAATGACCAATTTTCAGACTTCATCTCCCAAAGAATAACAATAATCAAAATTCATAACCAGCATCTGAAAGAAACAGAATACAAAACAAAAACATGGAAAGACTTTTATCATTCAAAACTATTTTTGTTGTAAAATTTCAACTCTCAAGTTCCATTCTACAATATTTTGCGTCCCAAATTACGACGACTTTTTAACAGGCGTCTGTCGGCCATCAGTATTTGCTTCTTCACCTTGCATGCATGACGTTTTATGTCGATGCAAGTGCATTCACAGGCCATGAGAAGAAAAATAACTTAACAAAGGGTAAGGATTGATGCCAAGATTAGGAACCCAAAAATGCCTAGCCACAGAATTCGTGTTGCTCCATCTTTAGGTAAAATACATCCCTCAAGTTTGACACAATTACAAAAACAATCATTCACTGTTCACAAAATTATAAAAATGACATCATAGTTTTCTTGTCATCCAACACTTTTTCACTTATTGTGTCACAAGAAAAGGTGGTGGCATCATCATGGATAATCTCTGTAATTATGTTAAACCTCAGGGTGTCTAATGTTACCCTAATCTTTATAGATCATTAACAATTTTAAGATTGTTAACAAATAAATCAACAAATAGAGCGAAATTAGATAGAGAATTACTTCTGGCTTCATGTCTTCACCCACAGAGTCATCACTGCCATCAGTTCCACCCATCATACGAACAATCTCCTCTCTCTCTTGCCTGCGTCGCATCATTACACATATAGCGCATTGACAGCCTTCCTTATGCTTCTTGAGTCTGCAGAATGGAAAATACGTGTATTGTAGAATGGTCAAGAAGTTCAAGATCCTGATGTTATTTTTTCTGGTAAATGAATTAAAATAATATGTAATCAAGGATACCAAAAAAACAGTTTTAAAAAATAAAGCATCTCTTGATAAAAATAGAACCAAGTTATACAACAAGAAAATTGGTTCTGCAAGAGATTGGCCAAGTAATACCAACACCATCGTCGTCCTCATCATAGCACATTCCCGTAAATTGCGGGGTCGGCCACATGAATATTAATTCTTCAAACTAAGTGATTTTCTCACATGTCATCTTTTAAACAAAAATATAAGATATCTTACTTATCCACCTTTCGTCACCTTTTCACATGACCAAATCATGTTAGTCGTCTCCCCCTAATCTTATCATGTACGAGGGCTACACCTAAATAGATCATAATCATTTCATTCATAATTTTATCCTTGCGCGTTTTGTCACACATCCATCTTACATACGCATCTCTACTAACACTATCTTATGCATATGTAGTCCTATAGAGGCCCAACACTCCGAGCCATAAAGCATAGCCAATCAAACAATAATCTTATAACATTTTTCTTTCAATCTCGCATACATCTTTCTATCGCATAAGACTCCTAATGTCATCCTCCATTTCATCCACACTACTTTAGTCCTATGGTCTATATTCTCTATAACGTCTCCAGTCTTTTGGATAATAGATCCTAAATAGTGAAAAGATTCGCACTCTGGGACTTCTAGACTGACAGTCTCAATTGGACTACCCAACATGATGCATTAAATCTAGTAGTAACTTTCTTATTCGTCAGAAAAGCATGCCGAGTGTATAGAAAAAGAAATAAAGGAAATAAAGATGAAAGGAAAGCATTTTAGAAATATCTAAACAAGTTCCACAGAAATAATTCACCTTCAAATAAAAATGATTGATTGATACAGCACCTCAATGCTCTATCGTTGTAGCCTTAAATTTTCCTAGACAATCCAAGGACTAGAATATCATACAACGCATACTAGAACTGCGTCAAAAAGTAGGCAAGAAAACTATCGGACACAATGAATTTTCACCCGTAGATTTGTGGTTTTGGACTTATTAGAGATTGAAGGGGGAGATGATGTATGAGAAATAGAAAATCCGTTACCTTCTGCAATTACTCGAACTTTTAGTGCATCTTAATTTCAAGCAAACAAATATCGAACTCCAAACCAATTTCAATTTAATAGATTTAATGAAATCAAATATGATGGATTTATAATTAACAATGTATACTATAAAGCATATTTGTACATACATTTCCTTCATTTTTAATTCATCGCCAAATAAAGGAAAATGTCCTACTAAGAGTTTTCTACTCATAGAACCAAAATCTACGAGAACATGGTATGCTACAAAATTCTGATTTAAAAAAAAGATTTATAAAAGTTTATCTTCCATAGGGAAATGTAAGAATTTGCATTTCTTTGGCCCTATGTGCTACTTTCCGATATCTCTAATTTATTTAATGCCATATAGTTTATAATGAAGAAAATCAATATGAGATAAAGAACTATTAAAATCAAACGTAGAACAAAATGATGTATGGTAAACAGCAGAATCATACCCATGAAACTTTTTACCCAAAAGGCTGAAAGCACCACTTTCCATTGGTGTATTTCCTTGACTTGAAGGAGGAATATCCGTAACTGGTGTGCTATCAACACCTAATGAACAAGAAAATTCTGATAGCTAACAATTTGCGAACAAAAGAAAATTTGCAACATTTTCATGTCCAGTAAACAGAACTGAGTGAATTATTGCAAAAAACTTAACTGAAGAAAAAAGAAATAAGCATCTGACAAATATAAGAGGAAATCACATGACTACGGCACAAGAATAACATAGGGGAAGTCCTACTACTCCAGAAATTTTCACAACAGGGCCAGACAAGATTAAAGCTACTAATCTGAGTTCACTGACCAAAAGCAAAAGCAGCAATCAGATCACCTGAAGAAAGTGACTTTAATTTCGAAAATTGTGAAAAAAATGTTGATTATGTATCAATGAAATTTTTTCAGGAAAAAATGTTAAAACTGTTGGGACGGGTTGAAAAACATTGACTTGGCAAGGAAAAATTCATACAAAAAATTAATGAAAATGAGCATAAAAAGTGCATATGAAATTCCAGATAAACAGATTTGACACATCAGCAAGGAAAAGTAGAGAAATGCTTTCAAAGATGTAGTCCAAAATCTGAGAAGGCTGTAATTTTTCAATTGGATTATTTTCAATTTTCACCTTTTTGTTCTCTCAATTAACATATAGATGGGCACATAATCTATCAGTCATTTAACCTGAATTA
This sequence comes from Primulina huaijiensis, assembly GCF_012295235.1. Taxonomy (NCBI): domain Eukaryota; kingdom Viridiplantae; phylum Streptophyta; class Magnoliopsida; order Lamiales; family Gesneriaceae; genus Primulina; species Primulina huaijiensis. The sequence continues at coordinate 17,342,201 of NC_133314.1, read as the reverse complement.
GCATCTCTTTTATCAAAATTACCTTCTAGACAGCTAACTGCACATTCTCTCCCTCTTCCTAGCAAGAAAAACGAATATTGTATTATCAACTAACAGCAAAAAAAATATATAAGGAAATAACATCAACTAACTCTGAAGCACGGAGATCAAGTAAAAAAAATTACCATTAGTTTCATGAGGCTGATCATCATTGAATAAACCAACAGTAGTCCAATACTTTGTGAAGTTTTTCCTCACCCGCTTCATGAGTTCGACAATATAATCACCTTTATTATTATACTTGTAGCAGTTATCCCATATGTACTGTACATCCCTGAAAACATCCTCTGAACTCCTGTATTTAACACCTTTTTCAAGGTTACTGCATATCGTACCAAAATCCATAGGTGTATCAATGACATCAAAATAGTCCTGTTTCAATGCAAATGAAACTTCTGTTAAAAAAAACTTACCAATTGATGTCAAGAGTTCAGCTTATGCACTCGCAGAAATTTTACAATGACAAGCAGCATAAATTATCAAGACTGAAATGGAAATATCAAAACTGAAGGTAAAAGAAAAAGATAGCTTCTGTCTTTCGGAGTCTGATGCTGTGATAGTTGACCAACTTGAATTTTGATTTGTTGAGATTTAATTGAAAATAGCAACGCGGAACTGTAGTAAAACGAAATAAAGTAATCCAGCGATTAAAACCCCAAACCCCCCCCCCCCCCTCTTTCTCCCATTGTCCCCCTTCACAATATATTTCGTAAACGAATATTTAAGAACCGTAAAAAAAGGGTACAGGAATCTTCGCTCATTGTACATCAAGAAAAATGCAACAAACAAATCATGCTTACTGGTATTCCAAGAGCAACGGGATTAACTGGAACATTGAAAGGCTCGGCTGCATCCATTTTCATGACCTTTCTTATTACCTGTAAGAAGAACAAGTGCTGAGGTGCCACAGGAAATAAAGAACATTTATCGTATCTTTGCATAGAAAATCATAATTTCGAGTAAAAGCAGTATTACTTCCAAGGCAGCTTTCAGTTCTTGCTCATTGTTTTTTGAATGCTGATGGAGTAACTCCACATCCTTCTTTTCCATCCTATCTCCCTTGACAGTTTCAGTATTACTACATGGGCTCATACTTGAACAACCAAATCCCTTCGATGATTTAATCTTTATACCCATAGACTTTTTTGATGTAGTCCCAGATACGTCTTCCTTAGTCTCAGACAAAGAGTTTGAACTGTCTCCCATTCTGTCATTGGAAACTAGCTGCTTTTCTGAACCAAAATGTTGGCCACTCTTTTCAGTATCACTAAGTGTGGGGGCATCAGAGGAAGCGTGATGAGATTCTAAATTTTTTGATGTTTTGATCTTCACTTTTACCCGTGTATAAACCGCTTTCACAGAGGTATTATTAACTGGTCGTCCTACAGAATCAGTATTATTAAGTGCTTCTGGTTGACCACCTTCTGGTGGATATGGTTTCGTCTCAGCATCTGTTCCAGAGTCAACCATATTGTCAGAATCATCCAAAGCAGAGTTCTCTTCTGTATTCAAACTGGCCATATTAGACACTACATCATTTGCGACAGTTGCACTTAACAACTTTGGTTTTTTTGCTTTTCCTTTCTTGCTTCCACGCCTCCGCTTCATTTAGTCTTATTAAGACTGGTCTTTCAGAAGTCAAGTTCCTCAATGTTGACCCAAGAACAAATTAGTAGAACACTAAAATCAACTAGCTCCAGGACCAGGTAACTATTTCAACCTACAAATCATCATAGTACAGTTCCTTGTTGTTAAAATAAAAAGCATTAACATACTGCCACAACACAACTCATTGTATCCACCATGATATTAATATGCAATTTACCATCCAGTACCAAAATGTTTCTTTGAATAGTCAGTATAACCGTTGAATCGAAGAAGGTCATTGGACTCTTTAACAACATCATTGACTAGACATCAAAATGCTGCAGAAATCCAAAATAACACACATGTAGCTGGACACACAACTGAAACTTTCTTGTACTTTACAAATTTATGCAACTTCGAGTGATAAAAAAAATTATCTTCCATATTATGTATACAAACTAAAATCATTGAATAACTCTTTGACACAGTTTTTTCTTTTTACTAGCAGAGCAGCATAGGAAATTAACAATGATAAGTAAACCTCCCAATTATCAATCTTTATCTACTTCACAGAAGCTATTTGTTCTCGCATAAGCAAAATTCAAGTCAACGTCGACTCATAAGACGTTAAGCCCTATAATTTACTCATCAGAACATCTCCAACAATTTAAAAGTTATGCTCCAAACAACAACAATACCCAACAGTAAGCAAACATCGAGAAATTCTCCAATTTTACAACCCCGAAAATCCCAGAAAGCCATACGAACAAACCCTAAAACCCACAAATCAGAATCCCCAGAAATTCCTGCCATCATCACGATACAATTCAAAAGTCGAAGCAATAAAATACACAAGAGGCAAGAAAAATCCCAAAGAAGAAGAAAATCATGACTCTCGGACACAACGCATACCCAAAAAACAGTAAAAATACAAACAAACAAAAAAAATCGAACAGAACATGTCGAAAGAGAGATGATATTGGCAGAGAAGTGAGATGATGTATGATTACCTGTTTCGAATATTTATACGTTGTGGTTTCGCGTCTCCGAGTGAAAATCAAAATCTGAATGAATTTTTAATATTTTGGTTTGGCCATTAAACCGCATCGTTTCGGTTTCTTATATCTTTGCCCCCTGCCTCCCTAACTTGTGCTGTGGCCCAACTATTTTTGCTATTTCCACTCTATTCAATATGTGCGGACAAAAGTGCCCTTACGTTATCCTCTTACTTGAAAATATATTTTTCAGCATTTTTATTATTATTATAGCGGACAGTGGCACAACAAATCGCATGTATTTCATAAAAAAATTGAAATAGTTTTTATTTAATTTTAAAATAAAATTTATAATTTTTTCGAAATTGAAATGTTATGATATAAAATAAAATATAAAGAAAAATGTTATTATAATATATTAAAAAGTTTGATAAAATGGATAGTGTTTTAGACAAATTTAAAATTAAAATCATGAATTCATATAGTTAGTATATGGTGTTCGCGTGTTATATAGTAATAGATATTCTAAATAAATGTCATCCAACATGGAGCGCACACATGTGGGAAAAAAATAATATTCTCGATACATCTCTCCATATAAGTTCATATAAATAGAATTAGACGTAGATATAACATTCCCGAAATGGATAATAAAAGTAAACTAACAATATATCTTTGGATCATCCTCTAATTATCTCTTTCTCGATATCAAAGTTCTCGACGTCTCTTATCTTGATATAGTTTATAGCAACCATATAAAAACTCATCGAGGGGTGATCCAATGCTCAATATGTATGAAATAGCATAAATTATCGATCTATTATTTATAAAATTAGAATACTGTGGAAATAAAATAAGGTTGTGCTTGGATGATATATTTGATTTGGATGCAAGTGATTTGAATTGGAGACATATTTAAGGTATGTATTTCAACTGACATATATTTTGTTTGTATTTAAAATCCACTATAATTGTTATGAAATTGCATAACATGGATTTGAAATGCAATTGAATTTTGTCTGCAAATCAAAGAATTTGAAATCCATCAAGTCATATTCATTAATACAAGCACAATCTAAAATAAATAAATTTTTCATTATTCAAATTTATAAAATAAAATAATATTTTCGTTTTCAAATTTTACACACACACACACACAATATATATTTTAGATATGTATATATATATATGAATATGATTTTGTGCACATTTTCTTTGAATTAATTTATATTTCATTATATACATGTAATTTACCTACTTGCAACTAAACATTATCTAGAAAAATTATCTTGAAAATTTAAAAAAAAATATATATATAATATAATATAATTTTTGCTAAAATAAATTCGATAATAATTATAAAATTTTAAGGGAACGAAAAAGGTTTAGGGTTAGAAGTAGATTAAAATGATATTGATGGGCAACAAGAAATCTCACTCGCTCATGTTGCAGCTATTGGACTTTTTTGTGATATGGCATCAGTAACATGTGTTCCTAGATGCATGTTTTGAACCTACGTTTGCCGACATTGTGTAGCAGATGTTAGCAGGCCACCCTTTAGTATTTCATTTATGAGGGGCCACTTACAAAAGATTAAAGTGAAATTACTACATTAAATGATTGTTGGCGCCTTGCCAAAAATGGTAACAAAAGACTCTGAAAAGTTGATACTTATGAAAAAGAAAATTACAGCAATTCTCTATCTTATTGGGTGAAATTGTGGATTTTGGATGACCTTGTTTTTTGGGCATGATTGGTCAAAAAGATTTCCTGATTAAACGAGCTGATAGGTGTGATTACCTTGAATTTTGTGAAGTCCAGCTCGAAGACCAAGTACATTCTGTTATGATCAATCGATTACCACTAGGCCAAAAGCTTTAGATGTTAGGCAAGACGCAACTTTATTTTTTATACTCGTGGCAGCACGGAGTACACCTACTTAGATAATAATGGGTCGGGCTTAAGGATAATGAGATCGGAGAGGTGTGTGTAGATCTACTTGTATTGTTTCATATCCCTAATAGGCAAGTCTTAGTTTTATCCTACCGTCGGTCATGTCTCCCAATATGTGGGGGCTCGTGCTCCTGATTAACGTTTAATGACCAAACAACAAAGATTCGTTAATGTAAACAGCGAAAGCGATTAAAAATTTTCTTTTTGGGCTAATAGAAATTTAGGCATGACCTTCCCGTAAGTAGGACATCCCAAAAATTTCCAAACAACATTTATATACTCGAAATAAAGTCATAACATCAATTCACCAACCTACAACCGCACTGGCTAGGACTAACACACGCAGAGCAAACAAGGCTCGATCACACAACAACAATCCAAAATATCGTAAAACTATCACTAAAACTACACAGGGCATTCCCTGGCAAATATATAACTCGATAAGATAATACATACATGTATTTATTTATATAGCTGGGAACTCTCAACAATAATCCAACTACTGGGCACCGCTACCTGACGCTCCACCAGACCCGTCAAATCCTCCTGGATAATCTGCTATGACATCAACACAACCACAGCATAAAAGAAAAGAAGGGTCAGGCCCCAGTATGACGAACCAGTAAAATTATGATAATTATAACTGACGTGAAATAAAATCAAGTAAAATGCAATGAAATGCAATGCAATGCGTGTCGGTAACAACGAAATAACGGATACCAAAACGGAGTCCAAATGAAATACATCAGCAACAGGAACAGTGGCCACCCGTGCCAGGAATGCAGCAACGTAATATTATGCTGCTGCTCATCCATGCACGTAGCATCGAGAGTCCGGTAGCGACCTGGTCAGTCCTCGAGCAGTCATCAGGAGTGTACTAATCCTATCACTCGTTCCATCGATAAGATGTGAGGAGTGATCTAATCATATCACTCTCTCCATAGATGACGCAACAGCTCAACATATCAGTAATGATAGCAATCAACGGAGTCAAGGCTTGAAATGCTATGCACTAATAGTATCAGCTCAAATAAATACATGAATGCAATCACGTATTAACAAAAGAACATAAAGCACGTCACAACTCATTACAAAATACTTAACATCATTCCACATAACTATACACGCATAATAAAACAGTTCATGCTTACCTCAACTGACACCTAATTTACCACCGAAATATCTTAAGGATTTCTGGAAGAATCCGATCCTGCAGCAAATAATACATTTCATATCAAGTTTCATTTATTTGTCCATTATTTGAAAATTTAGCCTAAAATTCCAAAAATCCATAATTTAGGCTTTAAATTTTCTAAAATTAATATACGACAATTCTATAGCATCTAAACACCAAATTATTGAACACTAAAATTCTAAAACCTGATTATACTATTCTGAATTTTCGAAATTATGTCCAAATAAATTCTGAAATTTTGTTAATACCTCCAATTAGCTCCGATATAGCACATACAATCAATAATCCAATATATATTAATTATTTGAACTCAATTGAATTAAAATGCTCAAAATTCAAAACCCTAAAATCTGAATTATACCTCCAAAATTTTGAAAATTGCTCAAACTTCGAATTCAAACTTCAAACAACATTACCCAATGTTTCTTCCAACTTTTCCGGCGAAAAAAGGTGGCGGTCTCCGACGGGTTTACGGGAGTCGCGAGTTTTCCTAACAAAAGTAGTATCAATGGATAGCTCTCGTTACGGGCTTTCTGAATATGTATTTACTTTAATTTTTTGACAAGCGGCGGCGGAGATACGACCGATCAAAGGCGGCGAAAATTTGAAGAAGAAGTAGATAACTTTCGGCAGATGTAGGAGGAGAGAGAGACTTCCGTTTCTTTTTTTTAACTTATTATTAGTATTTACTTAATTAATAAAAACAAATGGGCCGGGCTTGGGAAATTTGTTTGGGCTTTTTAAATGGCTCTCGCAACAGAGATAGTATTATCCGTTATGATCTGGTGTCATTATTTTACATTCCACCTAGTCAACCAGATTAAGTGGAGCAACATCAATAGCTTGACGCACGAGAACTTCACAGTATGTCAGTTATCCCAGTACTACTGTAATGCCCGAGATTTTGATTCTGTTAAGCTGAGATTTTTTATTTTTAATTGATGTCATTATCGACGGATCAGTCCAAGACCGGATTGGGCCAAGCATATGACTTACACAAGTTTTGAACAGAACTACCGGCGCCCGAGCGGTAGTTTTTGACCGCCCGAGCGCCATGGTTCGACAAGTATATGTTTTGGGAAGAAGATGCGGTGCCCGCNAACAAATGGGCCGGGCTTGGGAAATTTGTTTGGGCTTTTTAAATGGGCTCTCACAACAGAGATAATATTATCTGTTATGATCTGGTGTCATTCTTTTACATTCCACCTAGTCAACCAGATTAAGTGGAGCAACATCAATAGCTTGACGCACGAGAACTTCTCAGGATGTCAGTTATCCCAATACTATTATCACTCATAGACACTTAAACCAACACAATGCATCTTGCAATGTCCGATTGGGCTATAATAATGTCTTGTTTGGTATACCAATTATCCAATAGGAGTAATCTGGCAAGACAGTATCCAGTTGAGCATTCATATAATCCAATCTTGATAGATCTGATTGTAGAAGACAATGCGGCTATATTTCTTGAACTTCGGTCTGATACCTGTAAATACATAGAAAGACACCTGGATCCTATAAGTGTTTCTTGTCACAAAAATCAAGAAATTACAATCTAACAATTTTTTTTGGTGATGACAAAACTATGTCCTGTTGGATCTCGGTTTTCTATGTGCCCAAACGCAGCGGAAGTTTAAAATTTTATTTTATTTTGACAATCAAAATATGTTTATATTTGGGCACTCGTATGTTTTTATCATAAACATTCATAGGGCGTTGGAATATCATACCTTAGGTGAATTAATCACATGGCTCCAACTATTCCGGGTTTAGCGGAGATAGCTCTTGACGAAATCCCTACGAACTTTCTTCAAAAGCTTGTTTCCTTCTAATCAGGTCCACGACTAGATGATTTATTCCTCTTCCAATTTGCACTAGAAAATTGGAAGATATTTTGTGTAGGAGAGAAAATAATTGAGAGACGGTACAATAATTCTTTTCTTAAAAGCAAGTGGCCGAATTTTTTTTTCTTTGAAAGTGAAGTCTCGTGAGTTTTGAGGTGGGTGGTATAGGGTTTTTTTTATTGTCTTATTTATAATTAAATTATACTCTAATCACATAATTAACATTAATGGGCTTGATTTAATTAATTGGGCTAGTCCAACTAGTTTAATTAATTTAATCAAAGCCTATTAAAACTTTAATTATTTATTATGATGGACTTGTACTCTTACAAGCCCATTAAACATACCCNAGATTGGATCGTTATATCGTTGACATTGATCAGATTATGTTTTTATTTAAGTATTGATCAGAAAAGATATTGAATTGAGTTGTATATTGATATTGTATCTAT